>NW_026733217.1:25000-67500 GCF_028476545.2 Physella acuta
TACAATTGTTTAGGGACAGTTAAACTATTTTTTAAAAAATATAGATCCTCGATCTTCATTTATAATTTATTAATTAAAATAAGATTTTTAAAAAATAATTAAAACAGGTCTTTGTACTACATTATTAAAAAAAACAACTAATGAATATAATAAATAATTTTGGCTATTTCTCATTCTAAACCTATCGAATATCTTTTTTTTTTTAAATGCAAGGTAATCTTTTATAGAACCTACATGATTAACTTTTCTTCTAATAATAAAAAAAACTCTAAATAAAAACTATAATTCCTACAAATATTAGAGTAGTCTCCCTTGACAGTTTCTATTCGAATGTATTTTGTGTTAATTTTCGTTATGAAATACAGTTGACTTTTTAAATAAATTATATAAGAAAACAATCTATCTCTGTGTATATTTATTTAAAAAAAATATTATTACAATAATTAGAATAGGTGTTACTGGTTAAATAGCAATTATTCTCATTCTAAATCTTTGGCTATCGAGTTTCATGGGTTTTTTAATTTAAGATTATGAACACATTGGCTTGACGAAAATGATTATATACACTTAAATACATACTAAAATTTACTTTTGTTAATAAACCTACACTATTTTATGCACACATACAAAAAAGAATATTTTAGCGGCAGTTACAACGTCAAAAAAAACGAAACTCCTTTATACTGAATAGTTCTACGTAACAACAAAAATGTAAAAATACATAGTCCTAGAGCACACTAACACATACATATATACATACGGAGATATGTGTGTGTGTAAGTAGGATGTGAGGTGTGTAGACAGGCGGGGTGGAAGGAAAGCAGTTTGGCAGGAATAACGGTAGGTAGGAAAGTAGGTAGGCAGGCAGCAGCGCAGGCAGGTTAGTAGATAGGTAGGTACGTAGGCAGGGAGTTAGGTATGTAGGTAGGTGGGCGTAGGTAGGAAGGCGCCTCACTCTGTATAGTGAGCGATTATAGTAGCCCATCATATTCATAGCGTTTCGCAATTATTAAAACGAACAAAGGTACCATAGTACTCACGGGAAAACCCGGGGAGCTAAATGGAACCCTGCCAGGGCGCCACCAAATCGATTTTTTTTTCGTAGAAACCACCACAGGGGTATTAGCATTAACTTCTCAAATTTGAATGAAAAACGAATGAAATCTTTGATAATGCTTGAACAAACCCACATATTCGTTTTTTGGGCGCGGGTTTGTCCACACTGCCGCCTAGACGCACCAAGGCTCACTGTATGAAAGCCTTGAGTGTACGTTAATCAACCTCTGTAATAGTGAGGTAGAACACACATTGGCGACCGCCCATGTGTTAGAGACGCGTCCCTTGGCGCTCCAGGGAGCCACTGGTTATATTTCCGCAGGGGCGCCCCTAATTCGGTTTAATTATAAAATGTCGTGTGCCACCGTGTCCCTATTGTAGGGTGCTCTTTAAGGAGGCACTCTCTGAAGAGCCCGGGGCGCTCGCTGTCGCCAACTGCCAGGGCGCCGGCGGGCGCTCATTATTCTACTCAGTGAACATTTATAGTAGCCTATCTAAACCGTAGTGTCGCCCGAGATGGGTCTTGGCCGCTCTGGGCCACTCAACCGCCGGGGAGCTGGCGGATGAACCTGGTGTAGTTTTATCACTGAATCTCAGAGGCGTAGCACCATTCCTGGCGCCTGGGGACAAATTTTCAATTTGGCGCCCCCCCCCTCCCGCCGGAGACAAACTTTCAATTTGGCGCCCCCTCCCCGTATTTTTAAAATATTTATAATGCAAAACTATAGCTAAAATGAGCTTTTAAATTTTTCCAACCATTTTGGCGCCCCTAGGGTTGGCGCCCGGGGACATATGTACCCCCCGCCCCCCTCGCTGCGCCTCTGATGAATCTAGTATTACCTATGACCGCAATTGATGAGATAGCCCCTCTGGATTCCCCTCTGGATTCTGAGCTCATAATCGTATAATTAGAAAAATCGAACCCTCCCAGGGTGCCACACTTAAGAATTTTTTTCTTTCTCGAAACCCTTTTCACCAACTACCCAAAATTTTATGACTCTCGTACGAACAGTGTCAAATTGCATCTGGCTTTTATTTTTATGGAGAAAAATTGCATTGCTTCCTGTCAGAGACCCCAGATCGAATGGGGCGCCAAAAGGGGTAGACAATTTTTAAAAAAATCCTCATTCTTCAGTAAAATTTAAGAAAACAGATTTATACATGGCTGATATCCTCAATTATTTTATATAGGGGAGTGTATGTAGGGATGGGCGCCTTTTTGCCAGCGTTTGAATAGGGTTGGCACATAATTGATAGTTCGCCCCGGCTGCCGGAATAGGTTGCTACGCTTCTGCTTCCTGCTAGGGTGCCGCCCTGGCGAAATCTTTCCGGGGGGGGGGCGTGCGGACACTGTTAAAAGTATTTTTTTCTATATAAATTCCGTTTCGTTCGGGGGGGGGGGGGGGGAGTCGATAGACTTTCTTCGGGGGGTGGGGGGGCTCTGCTTCCCCCCCCTCCGAATAGATTCCTGGAAAAAACTCTGTTCACAAAGTTTTATGGCGATCCGGTGAAAAAGATGTAGTAATTCATATAGGACAAACAGACAAACATACTTTCATTTCTATAAATATAAATAGATATATAGGGCCTACTTTAACTAGTGTCCGCATACCCGCACCCGGAAACTTAGTCACAATTTTCTTTGTTACATTTGAACCCTTTAGGTTAATCAATATTAATAAAATTGAACAAGATGCAACAAATACAGTTAACCAAGAAATTGAACAAATAAAATTCACGTTATCTTTTGATTGTTTTTAGATATAGAGTAGTAACAGACTACCTACAGGCAGTGGCGGAACTAGGAAAAAAGGGCCACCCCGCAAAATATTTTTTGAGGCCCCCTATATATATATATATAAACACAAAATACGAACGTAGGATACTCATTTCGGGCCTAATCTAGTTTTTTATTAAACAACACATTGTTTTAAAAAATACATAATACTTTTATTTTCAATTCTAACAAATTACAACAACATGTCATGTGTTTAAGTGCATTAGTCTGTTTTGCAAATACTTTTGATGTCGGCCGTATAGCTTCCCATGTGCAAGCCGGTCAAAAGTATATGAAACATGAAAGCTTTGTAAGTGTAATGGTTTCTCGTGTTATGTTTATTTTTATGGTTTTTTTTTTAATTTAAATTATTTTTTTTAAAAATTCCTTTTTATACTATGCCATTCTTTAGTATGTATTTTATAAAAAATTATAATTAAGAGAAGTAATTGCTTTTCAATGTGTGTAGTACAAAACTATTAAAAGGGGTTTATGGGCACTTCTATTTGACTATTTAAAAAAGGGAAATAAGTCATTGAAGTGGTTTGAATATTTATCTTGCACACTAAAGCTTATGTAGATTTTTTTTTCTTTTACGCAACAGCGTGTGTTAGCTACTGTAGAACATCACTACAGTAGTAGTTTTTTTTTTACAAAACCATAATTAAGGTGCACGAAAACGTAATTTTGGGATACAAAGTCATTGCTTTTTGGTCGGATTTTGGGCCCCTAAACGGCCTGGGCCCCCCCGCATTGCGGGGTCTGGCGGTATGGTAGTTCCGCCCCTGCCTACAGGTCCTAACTCGCGACGAGGTACACATTTGTATTAAAACACACATCTAAGACATTTTCCATTTAGGTGGGTTTTGCAGTACAGTGGTTTCTTAAGTCGTGGACAAGTGATTGCGCTTATCTATGTTGAGTAGCTATGTATTCTGTCCTATATTAGACACATTTGTAAATATCTGTCACAATATGGGCATAGAGATGATATAACGATAGCTTATCTTTGCGGACGACGCTAAACTTTGGCATCGACACCACGGCCTACAAGTTCAAATTCGGTCCTTCAGAAATGTTTGAAGTCTCTAGATTAAAACTACTTTTCTCTTTTATGTACCTACTGACCACATCACATGCATTTGTTCTGAAAGTCTAAAAACAGAGGCACAAATATATCGTCTAGACTTGTGAGGTCTACAGATTAGGTATTTTGGCAGTTATCTAAGCCCTTGCCTGTTCTGACTCAAAGCCTTATTCTTTCTCTATCGACGCCTTGCGTAACATGGGATTGGGTTTTTAAGGCGGCATAAAGCTTTATGTTGTTCCTTTTTGAGTACACTAGATTAAAAACTAACGTTTTCAGATGCCTAAAGATGTTTAACCACTAATTAATCAGAATAATGGGTCAAGATTTCAATTCTTGGTTTAGGGACACGTTAGTTGCCGGGGTTGAGCTAATGTCGATAGCATAAGGACTGTACCTTGATGCGGGCGTTTTATTTGTTGCCCATCGTAATAATTGAATGGTTGATGGGGCTTCTTCAAGGGTTTGATTTGCCGTAATGTTAATGATATCATGCATGTGCGGCTTTTCTAAGAAGAAAATGCGTTTAAACACCTTTTAGTTATGCTTTTTTTAAATAGGCCTATATTTTACGACATCATAGTCGTAATGAACAATAAAATGAATTTAAACAACTTTAGAATACACCTGTTTCGGCTAACATGAATGTTATTCTTCAAACTAGTAATGTTAAACGTGTCTTTTTCGCATTTTCGACTTATAAGCAATACAGTAAATTCCGATAGCGTCCATATGCATACAAGCAATGGCGTAGGCGAGGAGGGGTTTAATAGTGATTTAATAATGATACTTTCTTAACCCTCTACTGGACATCATGTTTGGTACCTTGCCCCCGGCAACTGGGTGGATTTGGATTACACCCAAGTTTTACTTCATAGTAAATGGCTTCAGTTTTAATTATTGGAGTTGGTAGCAACATTGACACAGTTGAAGGTATTCAGAACAAGGTGGCCAGGAGAAATCACATTAATTAGTATATAATTTAACATTACTAACAATAGGCCCTACTTAATTGTTTAATGTTGCTGGATATTAAGCCTGGTAGGTATTTATGTTTATTAATTTGTACAGAAACAAAAAAAGGATTCCCAAACAAAGTTTTATTTTTAAGAAATAAAGAAAATGATACAAATCAATGAAGAACAGTTTTCAAAAGAATTTGTATAAAAGTAATTATTATAAAATAAGAATATAGCATTGCATAGATAAAAATAAAATACTTGACACAAACAATATGAGGAATATTTTTTATCAGAGAAGAGAAAAATATATGATGTAGTTTGAAAATAATAATGTACAGAATGTAGCTTTTGCAGATTAAAATGAAAATTCTCATGCCTATATAATTTATTGAGTAAATGAAGCAAGGCCCAAAACACTAGGCTAAATAATATGCATGGGACAGGCATTGAAAACTACAAATTGCATATAGTGAAGGTTACCCTATTTATTGGCTATATCCACAGTAAAGATTTATGGCTTTATTACCTGCTTGTAAAATTGTTAAGGAAAAAGTAAAGTATTGTTAACTTTTTATGGCAGGCCAACTACGGGCTGTGTTCTGGGAACATGTCATCTGTAAGGGGCATTGTTATCGGCACATGTTGTCACTTTTTGTGTTCTCGGCACATGTTGCCATTTTGTGTGTTCTGGGCACATAATGACATTTTGTGTGTTCTGGGAACATGTTGCCATTTTGTGAGTTCATGGAACATGTTGACATTATTTGGCTGTGTTCTGGGAACATGTTGCCATTTTGTGTGTTCTGGGAACATGTTGACATATTGTGGCTGTGTTCTGGGAACATGTTGACATTATGTGGCTGTGTTCTGGGAACATGTTGACATTATGTGGCTGTGTTCTTGGAACATGTTTGTTTCATTTTTAAATATTATAATAAAACATTTTTAGAAATTCTATATTAAGAATTGTGTATATATATAAATTTATATATTTAATAAGACAATTGGATGAATTATAATAAACAGCAAAAATGATTTAAATAAGTTTAGAAGTATTTGGCTTGCTGTCCTAACAGTGAACTGTATTGCGAGCTTGTTTCCCTAGTGATAACCCATGTTTTTTGTGCAACCCTTCCAATCAAGTATCCAGCTTTTTTTTGGCCTGTATCAAAATGCTGGTCATAGACTTGCTTGACTTGTGTATCACAATATGATTTGGAATATTTTTTCTGTAAATGAAATAAAGGCAAAATATTTTGATACTTTCTTTTGTGGAACTTGCAAGAAAAATAAATTACAAATTTATATTACTATCTCTAATATTTCTTTACTATAACTAATTACTTTGAAAAGATAAAGCACTGAACATGATGAATAACAAGAAACAAGCATTATCAGCAAAGATTATAGATTTCAAATTGTGTTCATTCATATTGAAGATTAATGAAGTAGACTATCAATATTTACCCTCTTGATGGCTGATACTTTGATTTGATGTCTTTACTTTAAGCTTACACATCAGTCTCTGTGTGGTAAAATATGAAATAATATGATTCAATAAAACTGTTTCAGTATATTAATTATATTAGATAAGTACATAGTTTTGAGCTCTATAACAATATGTGTTTCAATTATCAATCAAATATAATACCCACAATGTTGTACAACTCACTGATTTATTAGAATTTAAGAAAAGACAATAATTAATAAAATATTTTGGATTAAAATCCATTATATTTATTATAGCATATAATGCTATCTCTTGCTATAATAATTACTTTAAAAAATGGGTTATGCCTATAGTACAGTTACCTGGGGATGAAACTGGGCACAGTGTATAGTCCACAGAGACTGATTAATATCCCTTGTAATTGAACATCAGTTGTAGTTATGAAATCTGGATGGCCAAATACACACTCATAGTCCTGAAAAGCAATTTACACATAGATTAGCAAGAATATCTCACAAATTATTAAATTAAAGCTAACCCCTATTTAGTGCAATCCATCAAAGTAGTAGCATTTTTGTTAAGTTGTAGACACAATACAAAGTAATGTTTGTTCTGTGATTTACATACTTTTATAAAATAGCAATCAAATTATATATATATATATATATATATATATATATATATATATATATATATATATATATATATATATATATATATATATATATATATATATATATATTCATTGTAAATTTTAGCTATGTCTTGCTATTAAATTTATTTACTCAACTGATCTAAACTCACTTTATTTAAACATAATATAGTGGATAAGTATAGTGATTTTATTATTCAGCAATAAATAGCAGGCCTAAAAAAATTTAAATAGTAACGTTTGCGAATGAACACATTAAATTCTATGTATTTCCATTTCTATGTCTTTCCCAACTTGATGCATATTACTAACCAAGCATTAAACTATAGTCCTAAACCTGACTCTAATACCATTTACTGGACAACCTGAACCTTTGCGATACCATGTTATAATATATTATTTTTAAAAAGAGCTTACCACTAATTACTAAAATCAATTGTTTTTAGTATTAACTGAGCCGCATATAATCTGCTGCTATTGTCATCACCAGAAATCCAGTATGTTGGCAAAGATTAGTCTCTAAGTTCCCTGCAATCTCTTTCCTCTCGAGTGCGGAAAACACTGAAATCATTAATCATTATTTCATTATGCCTAATAGTTTAAAGGTAGTATTAAAGTAGTACTAAATAGTACGAGTCTTAGTTAATATAGGTCTAATGATAATTATTATTGTGTATGCTTACATGCTTTAAGTTTTATGCACAATATTGGTATATAGTATATAGCCTAAGCTATAGAGTATATAGGCCTATGAGCCTAAATAATATATAACAGCAGCTTGAATAATGCTCATTAGCATGCATTCACTATAAACTATAAAGATAAACAAATATTTCAATTTAATTTAATTTTAACTAATAATAGTAAATAGGCTTTTTTCTTGTGGTAACAAATTTAAAGTATCGGGCATAGGGCAGTACAGTTATAGTATAGGCCTACTACTAGATTCTATATTTAAGTATGTGGGCTTTTCATTCCAATGCACCACAATAGATACCACACATGCTCAAGCTGGACCTCTGATCTAAAGATTTAATAAGTGGGCCTAACAAACAGTGAAACTACAATAAATTTCATGTAAATTACTAATTTAACCTTCTTACCTCCGCTTCTCTAGATTCCTATTCTATTTCCTTCAAACTTTCTTTTTATGCAGCCGTATGATTAGATTCTAGACTATATTCAAATAAACATGAAATAACTACTAACCAGAACACTAGATCTAAATTTCTATATTCTATGCAATATGTATTAAACCTATAGGCCTAATATTTATTTTAAATTCCTATGCGATGTGTCGTGAACTGTAGGTTTCATGTTATTTTTTTAATGGCGGAAATCAGTTTAAAATTTCGTTTCCTTCCTTTTGTTATTCTATTTATAGATTCAAACTGCTTAGAGACGGAGCAATTATCATTGAGTTAGTCGGCTGATCCACACAGGAAGTGCGGGTATATCTATTAGTTACTCAGTGATCCGATCATTGACAGATACAGAGATAGCCATTCGCATGGGGTGGAATAAAGCAGAGAGAGAGAGAGAGAGAGAGAGAGAGAGAGAGAGAGTAAATACAACTGTCTAACAATGTGTACACTAGTTGACTTTTTATTTGCTACAAAAGATACAATGAAAATACGGTCTCCCTTAGATTTAGCAAGTTTGTTCAATGACCAAACGGTGTTCCGTAGATTTAGTAAGTTTGTTTAATGACCAAAAGGTATTCCGTAGATTTAGTAAGTTTGTTCAATGACCAAACGGCGTCCCGTAGTTTTAGTGAGTTTGTTCAATCACAACAATTAGCAAACGTAAGACGGTTTGTCCTGATCGAAAAAGCGAGTTGATTGGATAGGTCACGTATATGTTGAAGTAGTTTGGTGTACAGTTTGAGGGTTTAACAAGAGGACTAAAGTCAGTTGAGGGGAGCCATGGGGGAGGGGGGGGGGGCTAAAAATGATGTCACACTTTAGGGTGCTCGGAGTTAAAAACGCATTTGTTTTTTCTATAAGGAAACACAAATCAGTGCGTCGCTAGGTCGGGTATCACCCGGTGCGGCACTTCGTGGTGTCACCCCCCCCCCTCTCCAAGTAACAAAGTATAATATATATATATATATATATATATATATATATATATATATATATATATATGTGTGTGTGTATGTGTGTGTCGGTCTTCATAGGCCTATAATTTAAATATATGCCGCATACGCGTACATGTATGTGTATAAGCTTTAATCCCTGCAGACTTAATAGTAACGATGTTCATCTATAGTCTGTTAATATAATAGATTGACGACAGAAGCCTGTGGTTGTATATAATACATTTAATGGGTCTAACTACATCACGATGGAAACACACAGAGAGGACGAGAGGAGGTGCACAAGGGACATCACTCAAGATAACAATATTATAAATATAACTAATACAGAAGAGTGAGTTCCCTTGACCTCACAATTATTTCAATCTATTACATCCCTTTACCCTTAGAACACAATAACACATCTCTCAATAGAACAATTGATAGTATCCTAAAATCACCAATTATATTGTAACATGAACATTATGGTAGATTACATCCTTACAAACAATGCACAATATGCCACAACATAATCAAGATACAAAACAATGATGTCAAAGTCCTTTTGACCTTTAAAATCATAGGTCTAACTTATTTGGGACTTTGATTGTCCTGCTTGACCTTCTCAGTGGCTTCTGATTTGGTGACTCAAGATTCTGACCATCTGGATTCTCTATCTCAGGAGGTCTAGGATTTAAATCATTAACTCCAGAATTTACATTTTCTGACTCCAGACAACTTGGTTCACTCATATCAACAGAACTTAGTTGTGAACAAACTGAGTTGGTGTGAACTGATCAGATTTGGTGGGATTGACAGATTCACACTTATTATCTGCACAAGTTATTTTTAACTTTATAAGACACAGGTCCTGTACATTGAACAATTTGACCTGGTATCCATTTTTCCTTTCTCCCATAATTTCTTAGATACACATTCTTATTAACACCAAATTCTCTTTCAATGCATGAGTTGTCATGATTTAATGGAACTATTTTTGAATTGGCATCTGAAAGTATTATGCTGTTATTCAGATCCTTAACTGACATAGATTTCTTTGATTGATCAATTTTCTCAGGTAATCTGATAGTGCTTTCCTGGTAACCAAAAATACTGTTTACAAGTAATATCCTGGACCATATCACTTTGCAACTGTGATCCAGTATTTGAAGTGGGTGTATTAAATGGCAAAAATCTTTTTCTTCTTTTGATGTTACCCTTTTAGTTTCTGTAAGTGCTAATGATGTTAGCAAAGTTGTTTGATGATCACATTCCTTCTTACTAATGTATTCTCTTTAAAACATTTGAAATTGCCATATCACCATAATCATTTATTAAGTTACAAATACTTTGTTTAGGCAACTCTGACTGATAATGGACTGCATCTTCTCCATCTTTTATATTATCTTCACAAAGGTTTTTATTTCTTATTTAATATGGCCTTAAGTCATCATTCACAGACTCTTCAGGCCAACCATTCTTACAGTACTCATATACTTTTATTAAGCACTCATCTTTTTGTGTTTCTCTCTTAATATCATTCACATTTATATTGGAGTTATCCATGATAGTGAAGAGAACAAATACATCTTCTGGTACATAGCTCAGGCTTTGGTTTTTTAAAGGTAATCTACTAAGACTATCTGCACTATTCTCAGATCCAGGTTTGTATTTCAATTCATAATTGTATGCAGTTAGTGTGATAGCCCATCTTTGAATTCTTGGTGAGGCATGCTCAGGTAGGGTTTTGTTTTCTCCAAATAAACCTAGCAATGGTTTATGATCTGTAAAGATGGTGAATTTCCTACCAAACAGAAACTTATGAAATTTCTTAACACCAAAAATGATGCCTAAGCCTTCCCTATCTAACTGAGAATAATTTTTCTCAGCCTGGTTCAAAGATCTACTGGCAAAAGCAATGGGTCTGTCACCCTTCTCATCCATGTGGGACAAGACTGCTCCTACACCATCTGGTGAAGCATCACATGTTAATATAAGTCTTTTCCCTGGGTCATAGTGAGTTAGTAAGGTGTCAGCAGACAAAGCCTCTTTTGCTGTATTAAAAGCAGCTTCTTGTTGTTTACCCCAGTGCCAAGTTGCATTTTTCTGTAGCAGCTTGTACAGTGGTGATAGTTTACCAGACAGATTTCCTATGAACTTTGCATAGTAATTTATCAAGCCCAAAAAAGCTCTTAGTTGTTGGGTATTTTCAGGTTTGGGTGCTTCTTTAATGGCTTTTGTTTTCTCAGGTTGAGGTCTGATGCCTTGCTTGCTTAATATATAACCAAGAAAACTAATTTCTGTCAGCATGAATTGACATTTATCTTTGTTTATCTTTAAACCTTTTTCACCAACAATTTTCAATACTTTATCAAGTGTTTTAAGATGTTCAGTGTCATTCTTACCAGTTATGTACACATTGTCAAAGTACACACAAACATTTGGAATATCCTTAAAAATACTGTCCATGACAGCTTGGAAGATTCCAGGGCTAGATGATATGCCAAAACATAGTCTTTCATATTGGTAGAGTCCTTTATGTGTGTTTATTGTCGTATAGACTTTTGAATCTGGATGCAGTTCTAGTTGAGTGTAAGCATGACTAAAGTCTAATTCAGTGAATTTGTCTCCTCCTGCCAAATTCAAAGAAATTTCCTCAATGTTAGGTATAGGGTACCTATTTAGCTCTATTTGCTTATTCAGTGTAGTTTTGTAGTCTCCACAAATTCTTATAGAACCATCCTTCTTTAACACTGGCACAATGGGTGTCGCCCAATCGGAATAGTCTACCTTCTTTATGATGCCATTAGATTCCAATCTACTTAGCTCATTTTCAATTTTATTCCTCATTGCATAAGGTGGAACTCTAGCTTTGCAGTATCTTGGATTTGTATCTTTAATGCTTAACTTCACTGTTCTATCATTTAGTAAACCTGAATTACCAAAAACACATTTATTTTCAGATATAACTTTATCTAGTGAAGTAAGACTAGATTCTTTTACATTCTTCAATGAACAAATACTCTCCCAATTTAACTTAAGATCACTTAACCAGTTCCTACCTAGTAATGGCGGTCCATTTCC
The DNA here is from genome assembly GCF_028476545.2 of Physella acuta. Classification (NCBI taxonomy): domain Eukaryota; kingdom Metazoa; phylum Mollusca; class Gastropoda; family Physidae; genus Physella; species Physella acuta. Next base: position 37,146 of record NW_026733217.1, read on the forward strand.
TTCAACCACAAGAAGAGGAAGTTTAACACTTTGACCATTATAACTTACATGAACCATACACTCTCCTATTACCGGAACATTGTCACCAGTGTATGTTGTTAGACACTTGTGACACGGCTGTAGAGACACTGATCCTCCTGTGACAGCGTCAAAATCTTTCTTTGTGATGACTGTTAGTGATGCTCCAGTGTCAAGTTGGAAGCTGATGCTCTTACCGTTGATATTAACTTGTACATTGATGGGAGCATGACTTATTGATTTCACAGAGAACAGGTTGAAATCCGGCTGCGAATCAGTTTGAGCATTTTCAAAGGTAGAGTGGTTCATTGGTTGGGTTAGGTAGTCTTGGTGAGAGTTAACATAGTGCTGCCTTTGGTTGCGGTACTGTCTTGACTGGCTAGATTTAGCAACAGACGAAGACTTTGCAAAGCAGGCCTTGGCAATGTGACCTTGCTTACTGCACTTATAACAAGTTGCAGACTTGAACTTGCACCGATGAGATGCATGGGGACCTTTGCATCGATGACATTTTTGATAATTATTACTAGATTTAGATCTAGGATTTGAACGAGCAGGCTGTTTAGCATAAGTTGGAATGCTCTGTTGGGGTTGATGTTTATTGACTAACCTGCTGTTTACTGCATGGATCCCTGAAGGCGTAAGAGATTTCGCCGCATCTGATGACTGCTGGAATGAAGTTGCAAGTTGTATTGCTTTTTCCAATTTTAGATCTGACTCGAGCAGCAACTTTCTTTGAATATCAGGGCTGTTTACACCTGTCACAAACTTTTCACATAATCTGTCAGACAGCGTGTCTCCGAATTCACAAAATTCACTTAAATGACGTAAAGCAGCAACATATTCTGATATTGACTCGTTTGGTTGCCGAGTCCTACTGTCAAATCTAGCTCGACATAGAAACTTTGATGGGGTAGGCGCATGGTGGTCTGTTAGCAATTTGCTCAGCTCGTTAAAGCTCTTGGTAGTTAGATTAGCTGGTGCGCATAAGTCCTTTAGTAGCCTAAATTGTTGAGGCCCTATGACTGTTAACAAAACAGCTCTCTTTTTGGCTTCTATCGTCACGTCGTTAGCTTCTAGGTAAAAGCTTAACCTCTCTAGGTAATCTTGAATGATTTCATCATTCGCATCAAATTCTTTTATTTGGCCATACAGCGCCATAATTCTAGAAATAATTAGCTAATAAGCTCTAGCAAACCTCTTTTTTGCGTAAGTAGGTGCTCTTTCTAGTAGATGTTTATCCTTCGTCGCCAGTTATAATAGATTGACGACAGAAGCCTGTGGTTGTATATAATACATGTAATGGGTCTAACTACATCACGATGGAAACACACAGAGAGGACGAGAGGAGGTGCACAAGGGACATCACTCAAGATAACAATATTATAAATATAACTAATACAGAAGAGTGAGTTCCCTTGACCTCACAATTATTTCAATCTATTACAGTTAATAATACAGTTGGATGTAGCATTGTTTCCCCTATATTTAACACGTTTACGTCATGGTGTCACAACCCCCCCCCCCCTCTCACACCCTTCTGTAATAAATGTCGATTTGTGCTTAAACGACTATTTAACTTTAATTAACCATTAATGGAATTGGCAAAAATAATTTTCCTTTTGTACATTCTGCATTATTTTTTGCTATGGTGTCACCCGGTGCGGTCCCACCCCCGAACCCCGCCCTTACTACGCCTCTAAAAAAATGATGGTAAACAAGTAGACAATGTATTAACGTTAGAAATGTGGTTGTTTTAATTGTGAATGGGGAGTAGAATTTTATAAGGTCAAAGTTTTTCTATTACGACATGCTGTAAATAGTCACAGAGGTGGGAGTAGACATCGGCTTTAAAAAACGACTCTACGGACTATGTGTGGGGCCGGGCTAATGACAGTGTGTGAAAGGGATGAGGGCTGGGCGAGGGAGTGGTACGGACGACATACAAGAATGTTAATCAAATATTGGTCTTTTGGTTTCGTACCTTGGCTGTCTTTCCAGAATGGTACAGCAATATCAAGATGACAATCTTACAAACAATGGAACAGCAATATCAAGATGACAATCTTACAAACAATGGAACAGCAATATCAAGATGGCAATCTTACAAAGAATGGAACAGCAATATCAAGATGACAATCTTACAAAGAATGGAACAGCAATATCAAGATGACAATCTTACAAAGAATGGAACAGCAATATCAAGATGACAATCTTACAAAGAATGGAACAGCAATATCAAGATGGCAATCTTACAAACAATTTAACAGCAATATCAAGATGACAATCTTACAAACAATGGAACAGCAATATCAAGATGACAATCTTACAAACAATGGAACAGCAATATCAAGATGGCAATCTTACAAACAATGGAACAGCAATATCAAGATGGCAATCTTACAAAGAATGGAACAGCAATATCAAGATGACAATCTTACAAAGAATGGAACAGCAATATCAAGATGACAATCTTACAAAGAATGGAACAGCAATATCAAGATGACAATCTTACAAAGAATGGAACAGCAATATCAAGATGGCAATCTTACAAACAATTTAACAGCAATATCAAGATGACAATCTTACAAACAATGGAACAGCAATATCAAGATGACAATCTTACAAACAATGGAACAGCAATATCAAGATGACAATCTTACAAACAATGGAACAGCAATATCAAGATGACGATCTTACAAACAATGTAACAGCAATATCAAGATGACAATCTTACAAAGAATGAAACAGCAATATCAAGATGACAATCTTACAAACAATGGAGCAGCAATATCAAGATGAGGATCTTACAAACAATGGAACAGCAATATCAAGATGACAATCTTACAAAGAATGAAACAGCAATATCAAGATGACAATCTTACAAACAATGGAGCAGCAATATCAAGATGAGGATCTTACAAACAATGGAACAGCAATATCATTATGACAATCTTACAAACAATGGAACAGCAATATCAAGATGGCAATCTTACAAACAATGGAACAGCAATATCAAGATGGCAATCTTACAAACAATGGAACAGCAATATCAAGATGACAATCGAGAGACAAGGCACGACGACCCGGGGGTATTAGCGACCCACGGATCAATACAAAGTCTTGCACGGAGTCCTAGAGGGTTGCCAAGCGACGTTCTCCTTAGAGATAGACACACTTTTTTTTAAAAGCCTTGTATCGGATGTGAACACTTTTTGAAGAACGGGAACATAGTGAGAAAAGTTGAATAAACAGACAACTCAATTTAAAAATAAAACAGCTATAAAAAAACTTTTCTAATAGCACGATTTTAAATGCACTGAAAATAGAAAAAAAAAAAAAAAATCTTTTTTCATTAAAGCTTTGTTTTGCTAAAATATGTAAAAGAAGATCTCTCGAGTTATCTCCACTTCTTTTATTGAATAGTTATATAATATATATCGAGTGATATAATTTTGTTATCGCTCCTTAGTTTAGAAACCGTTAATTAGTTTTCAATGAATAATTAAACATCTAATTAGATTTAAAAAGTGATCGGCTTGTATTGTCATCGAAGCGGAACGTTTATGGAACAAAATAGCTGCATTGGGAGTGGGTCAAATATGATACAAGATTTGTCACAAACCAAACTCACAAACAGACGTTGCGAACTCAATAAAAGCTTGTAAAAAACAACTTTGTTCGTGTTTGCTTTTATCTGGCTAAATCACAAAGTTAATACAATCAAGTAGTAAATTAACAGTTGTTTCCCTTGGTTAAATTTTACAATTAGAGCTGCATAACATGACGCAACCAAGCGTGACCAAAGCTAACCGCTGCCAGTAAATTCTGAGAAGGTGGGTTTAGACGTGCCACACCTGTGGTTAAAGGGTAGTATTCAATCGGGGCTACTGCTTTGAACATTGGTGCAAGGCTGTGTATGCACGTCCTTATGGGAGACTACTCTCACAGCCACAAATATTGCTTGCTATCTAAATAAAAATCTTTGAGTTATCTCACAATTACAGTGCAATTTGAAAATAATTTTAAAAGTCATTAACCATAAGTTTTTTGTTGTTGTAAATACTAGTCTAGTGATATTTGTATCCATACGATGCGAGTACCCTTTGGGACTAGGATTTCGGGTTAGAAGGTATATGCGTACTACATGTTCTTAGGTATAATAGAGAGAGGGGAAAATTCAAACATAATCTATCTATCTAATCACTGCAAATTCGCTATATGGATTTGTATGCATGCACGGTATATGTATATATATATATATATATATATATATACTAGGCATACTGCCTAGCTTCGCTTAGGTTTTTAAAAAACATTTGAGAATTTGAATACTTAATTATTTAGCGATGGATTGCGTGTGGAGTGCTTTAATAAGTTGAATTTAAACAGTAATGCTAACTTGAGAAAAAACATGTTTTTGTTCGTCATGTACATTCACCTGCCAGGGAATTTTTGGAAATTACGCAATGTATAACTAAAATGGAATTAGAACTACACAGGTTTCATGAACAGTATATTTCATAGTTTATATTACATTGCCTTTTGAGATTAATTAATTAATTTAATTAGGATACTTAACTAAATTAAAAACTTAATTTTGTACTAAAACAAATGCTATACTTCGTCATTTTCTGTTTCTGTTTAAAATAGTATACAATTATTTGAAAAATAATAATTTTAAAAACGTTACCTCCCTTGAAAACTGAACGTATGACGTATGTCATTGTTTACTTATATTGTTTGCTTATATAAGAAATTACGTTATAGGAACATATTTAAAGACTATAATGGCTGTTTCCGACGGGAATAAAGTTTTTTTGTTACCCTCCAGGGTCGGTCTACGACGTCACATAATATTAAGGGGATCGTTCGTCAATTTATTTATCTATATATATAAAGCAAAGTGGTCAAGTGCCCGATAGGGCACTTCCCGGCGCCGCAGGCGCGTCAAATTTGGCACGATGGTGCCTTCGGGCGATAGAACACGAGGGCCGGTGACGGTTGGCCGAAAAATATACGGAGAGGGGGTCAAAACTGACCTCGACTGACCGGCGCCTTATATGGGCTATATTACGAAAAAAATTTTCCTCCGACGACCCCCCTTGAAATTTTGTGAGGTGGTAGGAGAACGCCTAGGGGTGTCACAAAAAACTCGGCATATCTCGGAAAAATCGAGAAGTGGGTCAAAACTGACCAGTCGTATTTCCCTATATAATCTTTGTATTTTATGGGGAAAACAGAGGGTCATTTCAAAACGGATTTTAGGGCACTTACCTTCTTTACATCTGGCTAAGTTTTGGCATGCTTATAGGTAAATGGCTTGGCCGTAGGGCAGACATGTCGGTTTCACTCAAAGCCCTCGACGAGGGCTAAAAAGTGACCGCGAGTGAAATTCTCTTTATATGAGCTCTATTACGAAAAAAAATTTCCTCCGACGACCCCCCTTGAAATTTTGTGAGGTGGTAGGAGAACGCCTTGGGGTGTCAAAAAAAACTCAGCATATCTCGGAAAAATCGGGAAGTGGGTCAAAACTGACCAGTTGTATTTCCCTATATAATCTTTGTATTTTATTGGAAAAACAGAGGGTCATTTCAACGCAGGCTTTAGGGTACTTAAACTCAGTATATCTGGCTAAATTTTTGCATACTCTTAGGTCAATGGCTTGACCTTTAGGGAAAACTGTCGGTTTCACTCAAAGCCCTCGACGAGGGCTAAAAAGTGACCGCGAGTGAAATTCTCTTTATATGAGCTCTATTACGAAAAAAAATTTCCTCCGACGACCCCCCTTGAAATTTTGTGAGGTGGTAGGAGAACGCCTTGGGGTGTCACAAAAAACTCGCCATGTCCGGGAAAAATCGGGAAATGGGTCAAAACTGACCAGTTGTATTTCCCTATATAATCTTTGTATTTTATGGGAAAAACAGAGGGTCATTTCAACGCAGGCTTTAGGGTACTTAAACTCAGTATATCTGGCTATTTTTTTGCATACTCTTAGGTCAATGGCTTGACCTTTAGGGAAAACTGTCGGTTTAACTCAAAGCCCTCGACGAGGGCTAAAAAGTGACCGCGAGTGAAATTCTCTTTATATGAGCTCTATTACGAAAAAAAATTTCCTCCGACGACCCCCCTTAATATTTTGTGAGGTGGTAGGAGAACGCCTTGGGGTGTCACAAAAAACTCGGCATATCTGGGAAAACTTCGTAAAGCGGTCAAAACTGACCAGTTGTATTTCCCTATATAATCTTTGTATTTTATTTGAAAAACAGAGGGTCATTTCAACGCAGGCTTTAGGGTACTTAAACTCAGTATATCTGGCTAAATTTTTGCATACTCTTAGGTCAATGGCTTGACCTTTAGGGAAAACTGTCGGTTTAACTCAAAGCCCTCGACGAGGGCTAAAATGTGACCGCGAGTGAAATTCTCTTTATATGAGCTCTATTACGAAAAAAAATTTCCTCCGACGACCCCCCTTGATATTTTGTGAGGTGGTAGGAGAACGCCTTGGGGTGTCACAAAAAACTTGGCATATCTGGGAAAACTTCGTAAAGCGGTCAAAACTGACCAGTTGTATTTCCCTATATAATCTTTGTATTTTATTGGAAAAACAGAGGGTCATTTCAACGCAGGCTTTAGGGTACTTAAACTCAGTATATCTGGCTAAATTTTTGCATACTCTTAGGTCAATGGCTTGACCTTTAGGGAAAACTGTCGGTTTCACTCAAGGCCCTCGACGAGGGCTAAAATGTGACCGCGAGTGAAATTCTCTTTATATGAGCTCTATTACGAAAAAAAATTTCCTCCGACGACCCCCCTTGATATTTTGTGAGGTGGTAGGAGAACGCCTTGGGGTGTCACAAAAAACTCGGCATATCTGGGAAAACTTCGTAAAGGGGTCAAAACTGACCAGTCGTATTTCCCTATATAATCTTTGTATTTTATGGAAAAAAACAGGGTAATTTCAACACAATTTTTACGTTACTTAACCTCTGTACATCATGCTAATGTTTTGCATACACTTCTATATATGACTAGGCCGTATGGAAAAACTGTTGGTCAGACTCAAAGCCCTCGACCAGTGCTAAAAGATGACCGCGAGTGAAATTCTCCTTATATGAGATATATATAAATAATTTGACGATCGATCCCGTTAACATTATTTGAGGTCGTAGACCGACCCTGGAGGGTAACAAAAAAACTTTAATCCCGTCGGAAAAAGCTATTGTAGTCGTTAAATATGTTTATATATCGTATTTTCTTATATAAGCATAGTAACTGTTTGTTTAAAAAAAAAGTAAACACAGAGATACGTCATTTGGTTAATTTCCAAGGGAGGTAACCTTTTTAAATAATTATTTTTCAAATAATTGTATACTATTTTAAACAGAAACAGAAAACGACAAAGTATAGCATTTGTTTTAGATAAAAATAAGTTATTAATTAAGCTACGTATCATAGTTAAATAAAAAATTAATTTTAAAAGTCAATGTAATATAAATTATGAGATATACTGTTCATGGAACCTCTGTAGTTCTATTTCCATCTTAGTTATAAATTGCGTACTTTCGAACACTTTCGCTGAAAGCTGATGTTAAAGAGCATAGGCCTACAACATCTTCTCTAAAATTAGCATTACTGTTTACATTTAAGCACTCCACGCCTCATCCATCACCTAATAATTACTATTCAAATTATCAAATGTTTTTGAAAACCTAAGCGAAGCTAGGCAGTATGCCTAGTATATGTATATATATATCTCATATAAGGAGAATTTCACTCAAGACCATCTTTTAGCCCTCGTCGAGGGCTTTGAGTCTGACCAACAGTTTTTCCATACGGCCTAGTCATCTATAGTAGTGTATGCAAAAACTTAGCATGATGTACAGACATTAAGTAACGTAAAAATTGTGTTAAAATTTCCCTGTTTTTCCCATAAAATACAAAGATTATATAGGGAAATACAACTGGTCAGTTTTGACCGCTTTACGAAGTTTTCCCAGATATGCCGTGTTTTTTATGACACCCCTAGGTGTTCTTCTACCACCTCACAAAATATCAAGGGGGGGTCGTCGGAGGAAATTTTTTTTCGTAATAGAGCTCATATAAAGAGAATTTCACTCGCGGTCACTTTTTAGCCCTCGTCGAGGGCTTTGAGTGTAACCGACAGTTTTCCTTAAAGGTCAAGCCATTGACCTAAGAGCATGCAAAAAATTAGCCAGATATACTGCGTTTAAGTACCCTAAAGTCTGCGTTGAAATGACCCTCTGTTTTTCCCATAAAATACAAAGATTATATAGGGAAATACAACTGGTCAGTTTTGACCCCTTTACGAAGTTTTCCCAGATATGCCGAGTTTTTTGTGACACCCCAAGGTGTTCTCCTACCACCTCACAAAATTTCAAGGGGGGTCGTCGGAGGAATTTTTTTTTCGTAATAGATCTCATATAAAGAGAATTTCACTCGCGGTCACTTTTTAGCCCTCGTCGAGGGCTTTGAGTGTAACCGACAGTTTTCCCTAAAGGTCAAGCCATTGACCTAGGAGCATGCAAAAAATTAGCCAGATATACTGAGCTTAAGTATCCTAAAGTCTGCGTTGAAATGACCCTCTGTTTTTCCCATAAAATACAAAGATTATATAGGGAAATACAACTGGTCAGTTTTGACCCCTTTACGAAGTTTTCCCAGATATGCCGAGTTTTTTGTGACACCCCAAGGTGTTCTCCTACCACCGCACAAAATTTCAAGGGGGGTCGTCGGAGGAATTTTTTTTTCGTAATAGAGCTCATATAAAGAGAATTTCACTCGCGGTCACTTTTTAGCCCTCGTCGAGGGCTTTGAGTGTAACCGACAGTTTTCCCTAAAGGTCAAGCCATTGACCTAGGAGCATGCAAAAAATTAGCCAGATATACTGAGCTTAAGTATCCTAAAGTCTGCGTTGAAATGACCCTCTGTTTTTCCCATAAAATACAAAGATTATATAGGGAAATACAACTGGTCAGTTTTGACCCCTTTACGAAGTTTTCCCAGATATGCCGAGTTTTTTATGACACCCCAAGGTGTTCTCCTACCACCTCACAAAATTTCAAGGGGGGTCGTCGGAGGAATTTTTTTTTCGTAATAGAGCTCATATAAAGAGAATTTCACTCGCGGTCACTTTTTAGCCCTCGTCGAGGGCTTTGAGTGTAACCGACAGTTTTCCCTAAAGGTCAATCCATTGACCTAGGAGCATGCAAAAAATTAGCCAGATATACTGAGCTTAAGTATCCTAAAGTCTGCGTTGAAATGACCCTCTGTTTTTCCCATAAAATACAAAGATTATATAGGGAAATACAACTGGTCAGTTTTGACCCCTTTACGAAGTTTTCCCAGATATGCCGAGTTTTTTGTGACACCCCAAGGTGTTCTCCTACCACCTCACAAAATTTCAAGGGGGGTCGTCGGAGGAATTTTTTTTTCGTAATAGAGCTCATATAAAGAGAATTTCACTCGCGGTCACTTTTTAGCCCTCGTCGAGGGCTTTGAGTCAAACCGATAGTTTTCCCTAAAGGTCAAGCCATTGACCTAAGAGTATGCAAAAATTAGCCAGATATACTGAGTTTAAGTACCCTAAAGTCTGCGTTGAAATGACCCTCTGTTTTTCCCATAAAATACAAAGATTATATAGGGAAATACAACTGGTCAGTTTTGACCCCTTTACGAAGTTTTCCCAGATATGCCGAGTTTTTTGTGACACCCCAAGGTGTTCTCCTACCACCTCACAAAATTTCAAGGGGGGTCGTCGGAGGAATTTTTTTTTCGTAATAGAGCTCATATAAAGAGAATTTCACTCGCGGTCACTTTTTAGCCCTCGTCGAGGGCTTTGAGTGTAATCGACAGTTTTCCCTAAAGGTCAAGCCATTGACCTAGGAGCATGCAAAAAATTAGCCAGATATACTGAGCTTAAGTATCCTAAAGTCTGCGTTGAAATGACCCTCTGTTTTTCCCATAAAATACAAAGATTATATAGGGAAATACAACTGGTCAGTTTTGACCCCTTTACAAAGTTTTCCCAGATATGCCGAGTTTTTTGTGACACCCCAAGGTGTTCTCCTACCACCTCACAAAATTTCAAGGGGGGTCGTCGGAGGAATTTTTTTTTCGTAATAGAGCTCATATAAAGAGAATTTCACTCGCGGTCACTTTTTAGCCCTCGTCGAGGGCTTTGAGTCAAACCGATAGTTTTCCCTAAAGGTCAAGCCATTGACCTAAGAGTATGCAAAAAATTAGCCAGATATACTGAGTTTAAGTACCCTAAAGTCTGCGTTGAAATGACCCTCTGTTTTTCCCATAAAATACAAAGATTATATAGGGAAATACAACTGGTCAGTTTTGACCCCTTTACGAAGTTTTCCCAGATATGCCGAGTTTTTTGTGACACCCCAAGGTGTTCTCCTACCACCTCACAAAATTTCAAGGGGGGTCGTCGGAGGAATTTTTTTTTCGTAATAGAGCTCATATAAAGAGAATTTCACTCGCGGTCACTTTTTAGCCCTCGTCGAGGGCTTTGAGTGTAACCGACAGTTTTCCCTAAAGGTCAAGCCATTTACCTATAAGCATGCCAAAACTGAGCCAGATGTAAAGAGGGTAAGTGCCATAAAATCCGTTTTGAAATGACCCTCTGTTTTCCCCATAAAATACAAAGATTATATAGGGAAATACGACTGGTCAGTTTTGACCCATTTCCCGATTTTTCCCGGACATGGCGAGTTTTTTGTGACACCCCAAGGCGTTCTCCTACCACCTCACAAAATATCAAGGGGGGTCGTCAGAGGAATTTTTTTTTCGTAATAGAGCTCATATAAAGAGAATTTCACTCGCGGTCACTTTTTAGCCCTCGTCGAGGGCTTTGAGTGTAACCGACAGTTTTCCCTAAAGGTCAAGCCATTTACCTATAAGCATGCCAAAACTGAGCCGGATGTAAAGAGGGTAAGTGCCATAAAATCCGTTTTGAAATGACCCTCTGTTTTCCCCATAAAATACAAAGATTATATAGGGAAATACGACTGGTCAGTTTTGACCCATTTCCCGATTTTTTCCGGACATGGCGAGTTTTTTGTGACACCCCAAGGCGTTCTCCTACCACCTCACAAAATATCAAGGGGGGTCGTTGGAGGATTTTTTTTTCGTAATAGAGCTCATATAAAGAGAATTTCACTCGCGGTCACTTTTTAGCCCTCGTCGAGGGCTTTGAGTGTAACCGACAGTTTTCCCGTAAGGTCAAGCCATTGATCTAGGAGCATGCAATAAATTAGCCAGATATACTGCGTTTAAGTACCCTAAAGTCTGCGTTGAAATGACCCTCTGTTTTTCCCATAAAATACAAAGATTATATAGGGAAATACAACTGGTCAGTTTTGACCGCTTTACGAAGTTTTCCCAGATATGCCGAGTTTTTTGTGACACCCCTAGGTGTTCTTCTACCACCTCACAAAATATCAAGGGGGGTCGTCGGAGGAAATTTTTTTTCGTAATAGAGCTCATATAAAGAGAATTTCACTCGCGGTCACTTTTTAGCCCTCGTCGAGGGCTTTAAGTGTAACCGACAGTTTTCCCTAAAGGTCAAGCCATTGGCCTAGGAGCATGCAAAAAATTAGCCAGATATACTGAGCTTAAGTACCGTAAAGCCTGCGTTGAAATGACCCTCTGTTTTTCCCATAAAATACAAAGATTATATAGGGAAATACAACTGGTCAGTTTTGACCGCTTTACGAAGTTTTCCCAGATATGCCGAGTTTTTTGTGACACCCCAAGGGGTTCTCCTACCACTTCACAAAATTTCAAGGGGGGTCGTCCGAGGAATTTTTTTTCGTAATATAGTCCATATTAGGCGCCGGTCAGTCGAGGTCAGTCTTGACCCCCTCCCCGTAGACTTTTCGGCCAACCGTCACCGGCCCTCGTGTTCTATCGCCCCAAGGCACCATCGTGCCGAATTTGACGCGACTGCGGCGCCGGGAAGTGCCCTATCGGGCACCCGACAACTTTGCTTTATATATATAGACTAGGCATACTGCCTAGCTTCGCTTAGGTTTTTAAATAACATTTGAGAATTTGAAAACTTAATTATTTAGCGATGGATTTGGTGTTGAGTGCTTTAATTTAAACAGTAATGCTAACTTTAGAAAAAAAATGTTTTAGTTTGTCATTTAAATACCGTTCTCAGAGAAATATCGGAAAGTACGCAATGTATAAGTAAAATGGAATTAGAACTACACAGCTTCCATGAACAGTACATCTCATAGTTTTTATTACATTGCCTTTTGAAATTTATTTATTTATTTAATTGTGATACGTAACTAAATTAACAACTTAATTTTGTACTAAAACAAATGCTATACTTCGTCATTTTCTGTTTCTGTTTAAATGAGTATACAATTATTTGAAAAATAATATTTTGTAAAAAACGTTACCTCCCTTGAAAACTGAACGTATGACGTATGTCTTTGTTTTTTTTTACAAACAGTTGCTATGCTTATATAAGAAATTACGGTATATGAACATATTTAACAACTATAATGGCTGTTTCCGACGGGATTAAAGTTTTTTTGTTAGCCTCCAGGGTCGGTCTACGACGTCACATAATATTAAGGGGATCGTTCGTCAATTTATTTATATATATATATCTCATATAAGGAGAATTTCACTCAAGATCATCTTTTAGCCCTCGTCGAGGGCTTTGAGTCTGACCAACAGTTTTTCCATACGGCCTAGTCATCTATAGTAGTGTATGCAAAAAATTAGCCAGATATACTGAGTTTAAGTACCCTAAAGTCTGCGTTGAAATGACCCTCTGTTTTTCCCATAAAATACAAAGATTATATAGGGAAATACAACTGGTCAGTTTTGACCGCTTTACGAAGTTTTCCCAGATATGCCGAGTTTTTTGTGACACCCCTAGGTGTTCTTCTACCACCTCACAAAATATCAAGGGGGTCGTCGGAGGAAATTTCTTTTCGTAATAGAGCTCATATAAAGAGAATTTGACTCGCGGTCACTTTTTAGCCCTCGTCGAGGGCTTTGAGTCAAACCGACAGTTTTCCCTAAAGGTCAAGCCATTGACCTAGGAGCATGCAAAAAATTAGACAGATATACTGAGTTTAAGTACCCTAAAGTCTGCGTTGAAATGACCCTCTGTTTTTCCCATAAAATACAAAGATTATATAGGGAAATACAACTGGTCAGTTTTGACCGCTTTACGAAGTTTTCCCAGATATGCCGAGTTTTTTGTGACACCCCTAGGTGTTCTTCTACCACCTCACAAAATATCAAGGGGGGTCGTCGGAGGAAATTTTTTTTCGTAATATAGCTCATATAAAGAGAATTTCATTCGCGGTCACTTTTTAGCCCTCGTCGAGGGCTTTGAGTGTAACCGACAGTTTTCCCTAAAGGTCAATCCATTGACCTAGGAGCATGCAAAAAAATTAGTCAGATATACTGAGCTTAAGTACCCTAAAGTCTGCGTTGAAAAGACCCTCTGTTTTTGCCATAAAATACAAAGATTATATAGGGAAATACAACTGGTCAGTTTTGACCCCTTTACGAAGTTTTCCCACATATGCCGAGTTTTTTGTGACACCCCAAGGTGTTCTCCTACCACCTCACAAAATTTCAAGGAGGGTCGTCGGAGGAATTTTTTTTTCGTAATAGAGCTTATATAAAGAGAATTTCACTTGCTGTCACTTTTTAGCCCTCGTCGAGGGCTTTGAGTGTAACCGACAGTTTTCCCTAAAGGTCAAGCCATTGACCTAGGAGCATGCAAAACATTAGCCAGATATACTGAGCTTAAGTATCCTAAAGTCTGCGTTGAAATGACCCTCTGTTTTTCCCATAAAATACAAAGATTATATAGGGAAATACAACTGGTAAGTTTTGACCCCTTTACGAAGTTTTCCCAGATATGCCGAGTTTTTTGTGACACCCCAAGGTGTTCTCCTACCACCTCACAAAATTTCAAGGGGGGTCGTCGGAGGAATTTTTTTTCGTAATAGAGCTCATATAAAGAGAATTTCACTCGCGGTCACTTTTTAGCCCTCGTCGTGGGCTTTGAGTGTAACCGACAGTTTTCCCTAAAGGTCAAGCCATTTACCTATAAGCATGCCAAAACTGAGCCAGATGTAAAGAGGGTAAGTGCCATAAAATCCGTTTTGAAATGACCCTCTGTTTTCCCTATAAAATACAAAGATTATATAGGGAAATACGACTGGTCAGTTTTGACCCATTTCCCGATTTTTCCCGGACATGGCGAGTTTTTTGTGACACCCCAAGGCGTTCTCCTACCACCTCACAAAATATCAAGGGGGGTCGTCGGAGGAATTTTTTTTTCGTAATAGAGCTCATATAAAGAGAATTTCACTCGCGGTCACTTTTTAGCCCTCGTCGAGGGCTTTGAGTGTAACCGACAGTTTTCCCTACAGGTCAAGCCATTAACCTAGGAGCATGCAAAAAATTAGCCAGATATACTGAGCTTAAGTATCCTAAAGTCTGCGTTGAAATGACTCTCTGTTTTTCCCATAAAATACAAAGATTATATAGGGAAATACAACTGGTCAGTTTTGACCCCTTTACGAAGTTTTCCCAGATATGCCGAGTTTTTTGTGACACCCCAAGGTGTTCTCCTACCACCTCACAAAATTTCAAGGGGGGTCGTCGGAGGAATTTTTTTTTCGTAATAGAGCTCATATAAAGAGAATTTCACTCGCGGTCACTTTTTAGCCCTCGTCGAGGGCTTTGAGTGTAACCGACAGTTTTCCCTAAAGGTCAAGCCATTGACATAGGAGCATGCAAAAAATTAGCCAGATATACTGAGCTTAATTATCCTAAAGTCAGCGTTGTAATGACCCTCTGTTTTTCCCATAAAATACAAAGATTATATAGGGAAATACAACTGGTCAGTTTTGACCCCTTTACGAAGTTTTCCCAGATATGCCGAGTTTTTTGTGACACCCCAAGGCGTTCTCCTACCACCTCACAAAATTTCAAGGGGGGTCGTCGGAGGAAATTTTTTTTCGTAATAGAGCTCATATAAAGAGAATTTCACTCGCGGTCACTTTTTAGCCCTCGTCGAGGGCTTTGAGTGTAACCGACAGTTTTCCCTAAAGGTCAAGCCATTGACCTAGGAGCATGCAAAAAATTAGCCAGATATACTGAGCTTAAGTACCCTAAAGTCTGCGTTGAAATGACCCTCTGTTTTTCCCATAAAATACAAAGATTATATAGGGAAATACAACTGGTCAGTTTTGACCCCTTTACGAAGTTTTCCCAGATATGCCGAGTTTTTTGTGACACCCCAAGGTGTTCTCCTACCACCTCACAAAATTTCAAGGGGGGTCGTCGGAGGAATTTTTTTTTCGTAATATAGCCCATATAAGGCGCCGGTCAGTCGAGGTCAGTTTCGACCCCCTGTCCGTAGACTTTTTGCCGAACCGTCACCGGCCCTCGTGTTCTATCGCCATAAGGCACCTTCGTGCCAAATTTGACGCGCCTGCGGCGCCGGGAAGTGCCCTATGGGGCACCCGACCACTTTGCTTTATATATATAGACTAGGCATTCTGCCTAGCTTCGCTTAGGTTTTCAAAAAAATTGAGGAATTGAATAATTAATTAATAGGTGATTGGCTGCTATCTTAAATGCTTAGGGCCTAAATTTACACAGTGGAGTAATATCATGCTACCCAAATATTGATGGAATATTCGCAAACTTATTACTCGCACGGTTATTAGAACTGCAAGTGGTTTCTCAATAGTATCAATCAAATATTATAATAAATTACCTTCACAATTAATTTTTACAATTTCAGTACAATGCAAAACTTAATTTATAACAAAATATTTATTTAAAACAATACTATACTCTATGATTTTTGTTTTTTTCTTGAAAAGGAATACAAAATATTTAAAAATTATTACATTATAAAGTTACTTCCCCTGTTCATAGACCAAATGACCAAATCTCGTTTAATGAGAATTTCACTCGCGGTCACTTTTTAGCCCTCGTCGAGGGCTTTGAGTGAAACCGACAGTTTTCCCTAGAGGTCAAGCAATTTACCTAAGAGCATGCAAAAAATTAGCCAGATGTAAAGACGGTAAGTGCCCTCAAATCCGTTTTGAAATCACCCTCTGTTTTTCCCATAAAATAGAAAGATTATATAGGGAAATACGACTGGTCAGTTTTGACCCATTTAACGAATTTTCCCGGACATGGCGAGTTTTTTGTGACACCCCAAGGCGTTCTCCTATAACCTCAAAAAATTTCAAGGGGGGTCGTCGGAGGAAATTTTTTTTCGAAATAGAGCTCATATAAAGAGAATTTCACTCGCGGTCACTTTTTAGCCCTCGTCGAGGGCTTTGAGTTAAACCGACAGTTTTCCCTAAAGGTCAAGCCATTGACCTAAACGTATACAAAAAATTAGCCAGATATACTGAGATTAAGTACCCTAAAGTCTGCGTTGAAATGACCCTCTGTTTTCCCCATAAAATACAAAGATTATATAGGGAAATACGACTGGTCAGTTTTGACCCACTTCCCGATTTTTCCCAGATATGCCGAGTTTTTTGTGACACCACACGGTGTTCTCCTACCACCTCACAAAATTTCAAGGGGGGTCGTTGGAGGAAATTTTTTTTCGTAATATAGCTCATATAAAGAGAATTTCACTCGCGGTCATTTTGTAGCCGTCGTCGAGGGCTTTAAGTCAAACCGACAGTTTTCCCTAAAGCTCAAGCCATTTACCTAAGAGTATGCAAAAAATTAGCCAGATATACTGAGTTTAAGTACCCTAAAATCCGCGTTGAAATGACCCTCTGTTTTCCCCATAAAATACAAAGATTATATAGGGAAATACGACTGGTCAGTTTTGACCCCTTTACGAAGTTTTCCCAGATATGCCGAGTTTTTTGTGACACCCCAAGGCGTTCTCTTACCACCTCACAAAATATCAAGGGGGGTCGTCGGAGGAAATTTTTTTTCGTAATAGAGCTCATATAAAGAGAATTTCAATCGCGGTCACATTTTAGCCCTCGTCGAGGGCTTTGAGTGAAACCGACAGTTTTCCCTAAAGGTCAAGCCATTGACCTAAGAGTATGCAAAAATTTAGCCAGATATACTGACTTTAAGTACCCTAAAGCCTGCGTTGAAATGACCCTCTGTTTTTCCAATAAAATACAAAGATTATATAGGGAAATACGACTGGTCAGTTTTGACCCATTTCCCGATTTTTCCCGGACATGGCGAGTTTTTTGTGACACCCCAAGGCGTTCTCCTACCACCTCACAAAATTTCAAGGGGGGTGGTCGGAGGAAATTTTTTTTCGTAATAGAGCTCATATAAAGAGAATTTCACTCGCGGTCACTTTTTAGCCCTCGTCGAGGGCTTTGAGTGAAACCGACAGTTTTCCCTAAAGGTCAAGCCATTGACCTAAGAGTATGCAAAAATTTAGCCAGATATACTGAGTTTAAGTACCCTAAAGCCTGCGTTGAAATGACCCTCTGTTTTTCCAATAAAATACAAAGATTATATAGGGAAATACAACTGGTCAGTTTTGACCCACTTCCCGATTTTTCCGAGATATGCCGAGTTTTTTTTGACACCCCAAGGCGTTCTCCTACCACCTCACAAAATTTCAAGGGGGGTCGTCGGAGGAAATTTTTTTTCGTAATAGAGCTCATATAAAGAGAATTTCACTCGCGGTCACTTTTTAGCCCTCGCCGAGGGCTTTGAGTGAAACCGACATGTCTGCCTTACGGCCAAGCCATTTACCTATAAGCATGCCAAAACTTAGCCAGATGTAAAGAGGGTAAGTGCCCTAAAATCCGTTTTGAAATGACCCTCTGTTTTCCCCATAAAATACAAAGATTATATAGGGAAATACGACTGGTCAGTTTTGACCCCTTTACGAAGTTTTCCCAGATATGCCGAGTTTTTTGTGACACCCCAAGGCATTCTCCTACCACCTCACAAAATATCAAGGGGGGTCGTCGGAGGAATTTTTTTTTCGTAATATAGCCCATATAAGGCGCCGGTCAGTCGAGGTCAGTTTTGACCCCCTCTCCGTATATTTTTCGGCCAACCGTCACCGGCCCTCGTGTTCTATCGCCCGAAGGCACCATCGTGCCAAATTTGACGCGCCTGCGGCGCCGGGAAGTGCCCTATCGGGCACTTGACCACTTTGCTTTATATATATAGACTAGGCATTCTGCCTAGCTTCGCTTAGGTTTTCAAAAACATTTGATAATTTGAATAGTAATTATTAGGTGATGGATGAGGCGTGGAGTGCTTAAATGTAAACAGTAATGCTAATTTTAGAGAAGATGTTGTAGGCCTATGCTCTTTAACATCAGCATTCAGAGAAAGTGCTCGAAAGTACGCAATTTATAACTAAGATGGAAATAGAACTACAGAGGTTCCATGAACAGTATATCTCATAACCTATATTATATTGACTTTAAAATTTAATTTTTTATTTAATTATGATACGTAGCTTAATTAATAACTTATTTTTATCTAAAACAAATGCTATACTTTGTCGTTTTCTGTTTCTGTTTAAAATAGTATACAATTATTTGAAAAATAATTATTTAAAAAGGTTACCTCCCTTGGAAATTAACCGAATGACGTATCTCTGTGTTTACTTTTTTTTTTAAACAGTTACTATGCTTATATAAGAAAATACGATATATAAACATATTTAACGACTACAATAGCTTTTTCCGACGGGATTAAAGTTTTTTTGTTACCCTCCAGGGTCGGTCTACGACCTCAAATAATATTAACGGGATCGATCGTCAAATTATTTATATATATCTCATATAAGGAGAATTTCACTCGCGGTCATCTTTTAGCACTGGTCGAGGGCTTTGAGTCTGACCAACAGTTTTTCCATACGGCCTAGTCATCTATAGAAGTGTATGCAAAACATTAGCATGATGTACAGAGAATAAGTAACGTAAAAATTGTGTTGAAATTACCCTGTTTTTTTCCATAAAATACAAAGATTATATAGGGAAATACGACTGGTCAGTTTTGACCCCTTTACGAAGTTTTCCCAGATATGCCGAGTTTTTTGTGACACCCCAAGGCATTCTCCTACCACCTCACAAAATATCAAGGGGGGTCGTCGGAGGAAATTTTTTTTCGTAATATAGCTCATATAAAGAGAATTTCACTCGCGGTCACATTTTAGCCCTCGTCGAGGGCTTTGAGTCAAACCGACAGTTTTCCCTAAAGGTCAAGCCATTTACCTAAATGTATGCAAAAAACATAGCCAGATATACTGAGTTTAAGTACCCTAAAGTCTGCGTTGAAATGACCCTCTGTTTTTCCCATAAAATACAAAGATTATATAGGGAAATACAACTGGTCAGTTTTGACCGCTTTACGAAGTTTTCCCAGATATGCCGAGTTTTTTGTGACACCCCAAGGCGTTCTCCTACCACCTCACAAAATTTCAAGGGGGGTCGTCGGAGGAAATTTTTTTTCGTAATAGAGCTCATATATAGAGAATTTCACTCGCGGTCACTTTTTAGCCCTCGTCGAGGGCTTTGAGTGAAACCGACAGTTTTCCCTAAAGGTCAAGCCATTGACCTAAGAGTATGCAAACATTTAGCCAGATATACTGACTTTAAGTACCCTAAAGCCTGCGTTGAAATGACCCTCTGTTTTTCCCATAAAATACAAAGATTATATAGGGAAATACAACTGGTCAGTTTTGACCGCTTTACGAAGTTTTCCCAGATATGCCGAGTTTTTTGTGACACCCCTAGGTGTTCTTCTACCACCTCACAAAATATCAAGGGGGTCGTCGGAGGAAATTTCTTTTCGTATTAGAGCTCATATAAAGAGAATTTGACTCGCGGTCACTTTTTAGCCCTCGTCGAGGGCTTTGAGTCAAACCGACAGTTTTCCCTAAAGGTCAAGCCATTGACCTAGGAGCATGCAAAAGATTAGCCAGATATACTGAGCTTAAGTACCCTAAAGTCTGCGTTGAAATGACCCTCTGTTTTTCCCATAAAATACAAAGATTATATAGGGAAATACAACTGGTCAGTTTTGACCGCTTTACGAAGTTTTCCCAGATATGCCGAGTTTTTTGTCACACCCCAAGGTGTTCTCCTACCACCTCACAAAATTTCAAGGGGGGTCGTCGGAGGAATTTTTTTTTCGTAATATAGCCCATATAAGGCGCCGGTCAGTCGAGGTCAGTTTCGACCCCCTGTCCGTAGACTTTTTGCCGAACCGTCACCGGCCCTCGTGTTCTATCGCCATAAGGCACCTTCGTGCCAAATTTGACGCGCCTGCGGAAGTGCCCTATGGGGCACCCGACCACTTTGCTTTATATATATAGACTAGGCATTCTGCCTAGATTCGCTTAGGTTTTCAAAAAAATTGAGGAATTGAATAATTAATTAATAGGTGATTGGCTGCTATCTTAAATGCTTAGGGCCTAAATTTACACAGTGGAGTAATATCATGCTACCCAAATATTGATGGAATATTCGCAAACTTATTACTCGCACGGTTATTAGAACTGCAAGTGGTTTCTCAATAGTATCAATCAAATATTATTATAAATTACCTTCACAATTAATTTTTACAATTTCAGTACAATGCAAAACTTAATTTATAACAAAATATTTATTTAAAACAATACTATACTCTATGATTTTTGTTTTTTTCTTGAAAAGGAATACAAAATATTTAAAAATTATTACATTATAAAGTTACTTCCCCTGTTCATAGACCAAATGACCAAATCTCGTTTAATGAGAATTTCACTCGCGGTCACTTTTTAGCCCTCGTCGAGGGCTTTGAGTGAAACCGACAGTTTTCCCTAGAGGTCAAGCCATTTACCTAAGAGCATGCAAAAAATTAGCCAGATGTAAAGACGGTAAGTGCCCTCAAATCCGTTTTGAAATCACCCTCTGTTTTTCCCATAAAATAGAAAGATTATATAGGGAAATACGACTGGTCAGTTTTGACCCATTTAACGAATTTTCCCGGACATGGCGAGTTTTTTGTGACACCCCAAGGCGTTCTCCTATAACCTCAAAAAATTTCAAGGGGGGTCGTCGGAGGAAATTTTTTTTCGTAATAGAGCTCATATAAAGAGAATTTCAATCGCGGTCACATTTTAGCCCTCGTCGAGGGCTTTGAGTGAAACCGACAGTTTTCCCTAAAGGTCAAGCCATTGACCTAAGAGTATGCAAACATTTAGCCAGATATACTGACTTTAAGTACCCTAAAGCCTGCGTTGAAATGACCCTCTGTTTTTCCAATAAAATACAAAGATTATATAGGGAAATACAACTGGTCAGTTTTGACCGCTTTACGAAGTTTTCCCAGATATGCCGAGTTTTTTGTGACACCCCAAGGCGTTCTCCTACCACCTCACAAAATATCAAGGGGGGTCGTCGGAGGAAATTTTTTTTCGTAATAGAGCTCATATAAAGAGAATTTCACTCGCGGTCACTTTTTAGCCCTCGTCGAGGGCTTTGAGTGAAACCGACAGTTTTCCCTAAAGGGCAAGCCATTGACCTAAGAGTATGCAAAAATTTAGCCAGATATGCTGAGTTTAAGTACCCTAAAGCCTGCGTTGAAATGACTCTCTGTTTTTCCCATAAAATACAAAGATTATATAGGGAAATACGACTGGTCAGTTTTGACCCATTTCCCGATTTTTCCCGGACATGGCGAGTTTTTTGTGACACCCCAAGGCGTTCTCCTACCACCTCACAAAATATCAAGGGGGGTCGTCGGAGGAATTTTTTTTTCGTAATAGAGCTCATATAAAGAGAATTTCACTCGCGGTCACTTTTTATCCCTCGTCGAGGGCTTTGAGTGTAACCGACAGTTTTCCCTAAAGGTCAACCCATTGACATAGGAGCATGCAAAAAATTAGCCAGATATACTGAGCTTAATTATCCTAAAGTCAGCGTTGTAATGACCCTCTGTTTTTCCCATAAAATACAAAGATTATATAGGGAAATACAACTGGTCAGTTTTTACCCCTTTACGAAGTTTTCCCAGATATGCCGAGTTTTTTGTGACACCCCAAGGCGTTCTCCTACCACCTCACAAAATTTCAAGGGGGGTCGTCGGAGGAAATTTTTTTTCGTAATAGAGCTCATATAAAGAGAATTTCACTCGCGGTCACTTTTTAGCCCTCGTCGAGGGCTTTGAGTGTAACCGACAGTTTTCCCTAAAGGTCAAGCCATTGACCTAGGAGCATGCAAAAAATTAGCCAGATATACTGAGCTTAAGTACCCTAAAGTCTGCGTTGAAATGACCCTCTGTTTTTCCCATAAAATACAAAGATTATATAGGGAAATACAACTGGTCAGTTTTGACCCCTTTACGAAGTTTTCCCAGATATGCCGAGTTTTTTGTCACACCCCAAGGTGTTCTCCTACCACCTCACAAAATTTCAAGGGGGGTCGTCGGAGGAATTTTTTTTTCGTAATATAGCCCATATAAGGCGCCGGTCAGTCGAGGTCAGTTTCGACCCCCTGTCCGTAGACTTTTTGCCGAACCGTCACCGGCCCTCGTGTTCTATCGCCATAAGGCACCTTCGTGCCAAATTTGACGCGCCTGCGGAAGTGCCCTATGGGGCACCCGACCACTTTGCTTTATATATATAGACTAGGCATTCTGCCTAGATTCGCTTAGGTTTTCAAAAAAATTGAGGAATTGAATAATTAATTAATAGGTGATTGGCTGCTATCTTAAATGCTTAGGGCCTAAATTTACACAGTGGAGTAATATCATGCTACCCAAATATTGATGGAATATTCGCAAACTTATTACTCGCACGGTTATTAGAACTGCAAGTGGTTTCTCAATAGTATCAATCAAATATTATTATAAATTACCTTCACAATTAATTTTTACAATTTCAGTACAATGCAAAACTTAATTTATAACAAAATATTTATTTAAAACAATACTATACTCTATGATTTTTGTTTTTTTCTTGAAAAGGAATACAAAATATTTAAAAATTATTACATTATAAAGTTACTTCCCCTGTTCATAGACCAAATGACCAAATCTCGTTTAATGAGAATTTCACTCGCGGTCACTTTTTAGCCCTCGTCGAGGGCTTTGAGTGAAACCGACAGTTTTCCCTAGAGGTCAAGCCATTTACCTAAGAGCATGCAAAAAATTAGCCAGATGTAAAGACGGTAAGTGCCCTCAAATCCGTTTTGAAATCACCCTCTGTTTTTCCCATAAAATAGAAAGATTATATAGGGAAATACGACTGGTCAGTTTTGACCCATTTAACGAATTTTCCCGGACATGGCGAGTTTTTTGTGACACCCCAAGGCGTTCTCCTATAACCTCAAAAAATTTCAAGGGGGGTCGTCGGAGGAAATTTTTTTTCGTAATAGAGCTCATATAAAGAGAATTTCAATCGCGGTCACATTTTAGCCCTCGTCGAGGGCTTTGAGTGAAACCGACAGTTTTCCCTAAAGGTCAAGCCATTGACCTAAGAGTATGCAAACATTTAGCCAGATATACTGACTTTAAGTACCCTAAAGCCTGCGTTGAAATGACCCTCTGTTTTTCCAATAAAATACAAAGATTATATAGGGAAATACAACTGGTCAGTTTTGACCGCTTTACGAAGTTTTCCCAGATATGCCGAGTTTTTTGTGACACCCCAAGGCGTTCTCCTACCACCTCACAAAATATCAAGGGGGGTCGTCGGAGGAAATTTTTTTTCGTAATAGAGCTCATATAAAGAGAATTTCACTCGCGGTCACTTTTTAGCCCTCGTCGAGGGCTTTGAGTGAAACCGACAGTTTTCCCTAAAGGTCAAGCCATTGACCTAAGAGTATGCAAAAATTTAGCCAGATATACTGAGTTTAAGTACCCTAAAGCCTGCGTTGAAATGACTCTCTGTTTTTCCCATAAAATACAAAGATTATATAGGGAAATACGACTGGTCAGTTTTGACCCATTTCCCGATTTTTCCCGGACATGGCGAGTTTTTTGTGACACCCCAAGGCGTTCTCCTACCACCTCACAAAATATCAAGGGGGGTCGTCGGAGGAATTTTTTTTTCGTAATAGAGCTCATATAAAGAGAATTTCACTCGCGGTCACTTTTTATCCCTCGTCGAGGGCTTTGAGTGTAACCGACAGATTTCCCTAAAGGTCAAGCCATTGACCTATAAGCATGCCAAAACTGAGCCAGATGTAAAGAGCGTAAGTGCCATAAAATCCGTTTTGAAATGACCCTCTGTTTTCGCCATTAAATACAAAGATTATATAGGGAAATACAACTGGTCAGTTTTGACCCATTTCCCGATTTTTCCCGGACATGGCGAGTTTTTTGTGACACCCCAAGGTGTTCTTCTACCACCTCACAAAATATCAAGGGGGGTCGTCGGAGGAATTTTTTTTTCGTGATAGAGCTCATATAATGAGAATTTCACTCGCGGTCACTTTTTAGCCCTCGTCGAGGGCTTTGAGTGTAACCGACAGTTTTCCCTAAAGGTCAAGCCATTGACCTAGGAGCATGCAAAAAATTAGCCAGATATACTGAGCTTAAGTATCCTAAAGTCTTTGTTGAAATGACCCTCTGTTTTTCCCATAAAATACAAAGATTATATAGGGAAATACAACTGGTCAGTTTTGACCCCTTTACGAAGTTTTCCCAGATATGCCGAGTTTTTTGTGACACCCCAAGGTGTTCTCCTACAACCTCACAAAATTTCAAGGGGGGTCGTCGGAGGAATTTTTTTTTCGTAATAGAGCTCATATAAAGAGAATTTCACTCGCGGTCACTTTTTAGCCCTCGTCGAGGGCTTTGAGTGTAACCGACAGTTTTCCCTAAAGGTCAAGCCATTGGCCTAGGAGCATGCAAAAAATTAGCCAGATATACTGAGCTTAAGTACCCTAAAGTCTTTGTTGAAATGACCCTCTGTTTTTCCCATAAAATACAAAGATTATATAGGGAAATACAACTGGTCAGTTTTGACCCCTTTACGAAGTTTTCCCAGATATGCCGAGTTTTTTGTGACACCCCAAGGTGTTCTCCTACCACCTCACAAAATTTCAAGGGGGGTCGTCGGAGGAATTTTTTTTTCGTAATAGAGCTCATATAAAGAGAATTTCACTCGCGGTCACTTTTTAGCCCTCGTCGAGGGCTTTGAGTGTAACCGACAGTTTTTCCTAAAGGTCAAGCCATTGACCTAGGAGCATGCAAAAAATTAGCCAGATATACTGAGCTTAAGTACCCTAAAGTCTTTGTTGAAATGACCCTCTGTTTTTCCCATAAAATACAAAGATTATATAGGGAAATACAACTGGTCAGTTTTGACCCCTTTACGAAGTTTTCCCAGATATGCCGAGTTTTTTGTGACACCCCAAGGTGTTCTCCTACCACCTCACAAAATTTCAAGGGGGGTCGTCGGAGGAATTTTTTTTTCGTAATATAGCCCATATAAGGCGCCGGTCAGTCGAGGTCAGTTTTGACCCCCGCTCCGTAGACTTTTTGCCGAACCGTCACCGGCCCTCGTGTTCTATCGCCATAAGGCACCTTCGTGCCAAATTTGACGCGCCTGCGGCGCCGGGAAGTGCCCTATCGGGCACCCGACCACTTTGCTTTATATATATAGACTAGGCATTCTGCCTAGCTTCGCTTAGGTTTTCAAAAACATTTGATAATTTGAATAGTAATTATTAGGTGATGGATGAGGCGTGGAGTGCTTAAATGTAAACAGTAATGCTAATTTTAGAGAAGATGTTTTAGGCCTATGCTCTTTAACATCAGCATTCAGAGAAAGTGCTCGAAAGTACGCAATTTATAACTAAGATGGAAATAGAACTACAGAGGTTCCATGAACAGTATATCTCATAACCTATATTATATTGACTTTAAAATTTAATTTTTTATTTAATTATGATACGTAGCTTAATTAATAACTTATTTTTATCTAAAACAAATGCTATACTTTGTCGTTTTCTGTTTCTGTTTAAAATAGTATACAATTATTTGAAAAATAATTATTTAAAAAGGTTACCTCCCTTGGAAATTAACCGAATGACGTATCTCTGTGTTTACTTTTTTTTTTAAACAGTTACTATGCTTATATAAGAAAATACGATATATAAACATATTTAACGACTACAATAGCTTTTTCCGACGGGATTAAAGTTTTTTTGTTACCCTCCAGGGTCGGTCTACGACCTCAAATAATATTAACGGGATCGATCGTCAAATTATTTATATATATCTCATATAAGGAGAATTTCACTCGCGGTCATCTTTTAGCACTGGTCGAGGGCTTTGAGTCTGACCAACAGTTTTTCCATACGGCCTAGTCATCTATAGAAGTGTATGCAAAACATTAGCATGATGTACAGAGGTTAAGTAACGTAAAAATTGTGTTGAAATTACCCTGTTTTTTTCCATAAAATACAAAGATTATATAGGGAAATACGACTGGTCAGTTTTGACCCCTTTACGAAGTTTTCCCAGATATGCCGAGTTTTTTGTGACACCCCAAGGCGTTCTCCTACCACCTCACAAAATATCAAGGAGGGTCGTCGGAGGAAATTTTTTTTCGTAATATAGCTCATATAAAGAGAATTTCACTCGCGGTCACATTTTAGCCCTCGTCGAGGGCTTTGAGTCAAACCGACAGTTTTCCCTAAAGGTCAAGCCATTTACCTAAATGTATGCAAAAAAAATAGCCAGATATACTGAGTTTAAGTACCCTAAAGTCTGCGTTGAAATGACCCTCTGTTTTTCCCATAAAATACAAAGATTATATAGGGAAATACAACTGGTCAGTTTTGACCGCTTTACGAAGTTTTCCCAGATATGCCGAGTTTTTTGTGACACCCCAAGGCCTTCTCCTACCACCTCACAAAATTTCAAGGGGGGTCGTCGGAGGAAATTTTTTTTCGTAATAGAGCTCATATATACAGAGAATTTCACTCGCGGTCACTTTTTAGCCCTCGTCGAGGGCTTTGAGTGAAACCGACAGTTTTCCCTAAAGGTCAAGCCATTGACCTAAGAGTATGCAAAAATTTAGCCAGATATACTGAGTTTAAGTACCCTAAAGCCTGCGTTGAAATGACCCTCTGTTTTTCAAATAAAATACAAAGATTATATAGGGAAATACAACTGGTCAGTTTTGACCGCTTTACGAAGTTTTCCCAGATATGCCGAGTTTTTTGTGACACCCCAAGGCGTTCTCCTACCACCTCACAAAATATCAAGGGGGGTCGTCGGAGGAAATTTTTTTTCGCAATAGAGCTCATATAAAGAGAATTTCACTCGCGGTCACTTTTTAGCCCTCCTCGAGGGCTTTGAGTGAAACCGACAGTTTTCCCTAAAGGTCAAGCCATTGACCTAAGAGTATGCAAAAAAATACCCAGATATACTGAGTTTAAGTTCCCTAAAGCCTGCGTTGAAATGACCCTCTGTTTTTCCCATAAAATACAAAGATTATATAGGGAAATACGACTGGTCAGTTTTGACCCATTTCCCGATTTTTCCCGGACATGGCGAGTTTTTTGTGACACCCCAAGGCGTTCTCCTACCACCTCACAAAATTTCAAGGGGGGTCGTCGGAGGAAATTTTTTTTCGTAATAGAGCTCATATAAAGAGAATTTCACTCGCGGTCACTTTTCAGCCCTCGTCGAGGGCTTTGAGTGAAACCGACAGTTTTCCCTAAAGGTCAAGCCATTGACCTAAGAGTATGCAAACATTTAGCCAGATATACTGACTTTAAGTACCCTAAAGCCTGCGTTGAAATGACCCTCTGTTTTTCCAATAAAATACAAAGATTATATAGGGAAATACAACTGGTCAGTTTTGACCCACTTCCCGATTTTTCCGAGATATGCCGAGTTTTTTTTGACACCCCAAGGCGTTCTCCTACCACCTCACAAAATTTCAAGGGGGGTCGTCGGAGGAAAATTTTTTATGTAATAGAGCTCATATAAAGAGAATTTCACTCGCGGTCACTTTTTAGCCCTCGTCGAGGGCTTTGAGTGAAACCGACAGTTTTCCCTAAAGGTCAAGCCATTGACCTAAGAGTATGCAAAAAAATACCCAGATATACTGAGTTTAAGTTCCCTAAAGCCTGCGTTGAAATGACCCTCTGTTTTTCCCATAAAATACACAGATTATATAGGGAAATACGACTGGTCAGTTTTGACCCATTTCCCGATTTTTCCCGGACATGGCGAGTTTTTTGTGACACCCCAAGTCGTTCTCCTACCACCTCACAAAAATTCAAGGGGGGTCGTTTTAGGAAATTTTTTTTCGTAATAGAGCTCATATAAAGAGAATTTCACTCGCGGTCACTTTTCAGCCCTCGTCGAGGGCTTTGAGTGAAACCGACAGTTTTCCCTAAAGGTCAAGCCATTGACCTAAGAGTATGCAAAAATTTAGCCAGATATACTGAGTTTAAATACCCTAAAGCCTGCGTTAAAATGACCCTCTGTTTTTCCAATAAAATACAAAGATTATATAGGGAAATACAACTGGTCAGTTTTGACCCACTTCCCGATTTTTCCGAGATATGCCGAGTTTTTTTTGACACCCCAAGGCGTTCTCCTACCACCTCACAAAATTTCAAGGGGGGTCGTCGGAGGAATTTTTTTTTCGTAATAGAGCTCATATAAAGAGAATTTCACCCGCGGTCACTTTTCAGCCCTCGTCGAGGGCTTTGAGTGAAACCGACAGTTTTCCCTAAAGGTCAAGCCATTGACCTAAGAGTATGCAAAAATTTAGCCAGATATACTGAGTTTAAGTACCCTAAAGCCTGCGTTGAAATGACCCTCTGTTTATCCAATAAAATACAAAGATTATATAGGGAAATACAACTGGTCAGTTTTGACCCACTTCCCGATTTTTCCGAGATATGCCGAGTTTTTTTTGTCACCCCAAGGCGTTCTCCTACCACCTCACAAAATTTCAAGGGGGGTCGTCGGAGGAAAGTTTTTTTCGTAATAGAGCTCATATAAAGTGAATTTCACTCGCGGTCACTTTTTAGCCCTCGTCGAGGGCTTTGAGTGAAACCGACATGTCTGCCCTACGGCCAAGCCATTTACCTATAAGCATGCCAAAACTTAGCCAGATGTAAAGAAGGTAAGGGCCCTAAAATCCGTTTTGAAATGACCCTCTGTTTTTCCCATAAAATACAAAGATTATATAGGGAAATACGACTGGTCAGTTTTGACCCACTTCCCGATTTTTCCGAGATATGCCGAGTTTTTTGTGACACCCCTAGGCGTTCTCCTACCACCTCACGAAAAAAAATTTCCTCCGACGACCCCCCTTGAAATTTTGTGAGGTGGTAGGAGAACGCCTTGGGGTGTCACAAAAAACTCGGCATATCTGGGAAAACTTCGTAAAGCGGTCAAAACTGACCAGTTGTATTTCCCTATATTATCTTTGTATTTTATTGGAAAAACAGAGGGTCATTTCAACGCAGGCTTTAGGGTACTTAAACTCAGTATATCTGGCTAAATTTTTGCATACTCTTAGGTCAATGGCTTGACCTTTAGGGAAAACTGTCGGTTTCACTCAAAGCCCTCGACGAGGGCTAAAATGTGACCGCGAGTGAAATTCTCTTTATATGAGCTCTATTACGAAAAAAAATTTCCTCCGACGACCCCCCTTGAAATTTTGTGAGGTGGTAGGAGATCGCCTTGGGGTGTCCCAAAAAACTCGGCATATCTGGGAAAACTTCGTAAAGGGGTCAAAACTGACCAGTCGTATTTCCCTATATAATCTTTGTATTTTATGAAAAAAACAGGGTAATTTCAACACAATTTTTACGTTACTTAACCTCTGTACATCATGCTAATGTTTTGCATACACTTCTATAGATGACTAGGCCGTATGGAAAAACTGTTGGTCAGACTCAAAGCCCTCGACCAGTGCTAAAAGATGACCTTTATTTGAGGTCGGAGACCGACCCTGGAGGGTAACAAAAAAACTTTAATCCCGTCGGAAAAAGCTATTGTAGTCGTTAAATATGTTTATATATCGTATTTTCTTATATAAGCATAGTAACTGTTTGTTTAAAAAAAAAGTAAACAGAGAGATACGTCATTCGGTTAATTTCCAAGGGAGGTACCCTTTTTAAATAATTATTTTTCAAATAATTGTATACTATTTTAAACAGAAACAGAAAACGACAAAGTATAGCATTTGTTTTAGATAAAAATAAGTTATTAATTAAGCTACGTATCATAGTTAAATAAAAAATTAATTTTAAAAGTCAATGTAATATAAATTATGAGATATACTGTTCATGGAACCTCTGTAGTTCTATTTCCA
>NW_026733217.1:70000-115000 GCF_028476545.2 Physella acuta
TGACCGTGTGTTTACTGGCTATAATATCTTAGCCTTCAGGGATTTTTTTTTTTTTTTTTTTTGTAGGTGTGTAAGTGCTTGAATAACCTGACACCCCTGTCTGGCTGAATATTCAAATACACTGCCGAGGATACATTGAATCAAGTGGATTGTGTTCATTTCCGGTCAGGGGTGTTTCTTATCGCTCAACGTTGACACTGCTTGACTCAAAGGTAAGGCTAATACATTTTTAAAATTACTTTTTAAGACGCTGTAAAAAAAATTTATTAATAAGTAGATGGCGAAGAGATATGGGTAATATATTGTTTTATGTATGTAAAATCGGTCGAGGCTTGTAACGTGAAAGAAAGGTGACTCATTAATATGGCTTTAATACAAGTATATTGTGATATATTTGTGTCAAATATAATAGATAATTGAATAATAAACAAAAAGCGATGTCTAAACGTACCAATATAGGCCAGAAATCGACTCTAAACTGCAGGCTTTGATAGCGAGACTTGTATAACAGCGGTCATCTGTAAATTAGAGTGGTTTCCCCTGAATCTCTAACTATAAATTTATAACAAAAAATAACAACTTAAGATCATAGCTTCTTCCATGCATCTCTGGGGGGGGGGGGGGGGGGGGGGGGGGGAGACGGAGTCCCCCCGAAGAAAGTATACCCCCCCCCCCGAACGAAATGGAATTTATATAGAACATATATACTTTTTACTAGTGTCCGCCCCCCCCCCCCCTCCCCGAAAATATCAAGCAATATCCTCCTAGCAATGTGAAATTATTAACAACATTTATTGTCACCTTTCTTTCACATTACTAGCCTCGCCCCCCCCCCCTCGAATATACCAAGTCTCCCCCCTCCCCCCTCCGGAGTAAAAAGTCTGGAAGAAACACTGGTAATACGTCACTTAGTCCACCCAGCTCCGATTGGTACCTAACTCACGTTCGCGAAAGTAAAGACAGCTAGCTGGGCATAGTGCTGACCACACCATCCCTTCATATGCCAAGGTCACAACACAGGTTCTATTTCATCTGCCCCATGCATCGCCAGGTCCGAAAGGGTAACTTAAAGAGCCATTTCGTAACAAATTAACTTTTTGTGATAAGATAAATCCATATGCACCATGTTTAGGGACCTCTGGACTTTTCACCCATATAAATCATACACTCAGAATAATATGTTAACAAGTGTACCGTAGTAGGAATCTGTTAGACAGAATTGCCATCTGTTCAAACGACCAGAAATTTTTACTGAGTAATACAGAACAATCCGGCGAGTCTTTAAATACAACTAAGCTATTTGACCAGATGTTAAATAAAACTCAACTATTTGACTATACGTTAAATAAAACTCAACTATTTGACCAGATGTTAAATAAAACTCAACTATTTGACTATACGTTAAATAAAACTCAAATATTTGACTATACGTTAAATAAAACTCAAATATTTGACTATACGTTAAATAAAACTCAAATATTTGACTATACGTTAAATAAAAGTAAGCTATTTTCATATTACATACACTCACGGGTTGATTATACACGTGTACAACGTAGTGTGTGAGTTTGTTTGTTTGTGTGTATGTTTGTGTGTGTATGTATGTGTCGTCCGTCTACTAACCGAACACGGTCTGTCTATCAACATAAAGCAAACGGCGACACAGTCGACGTTGCTACACAATGTCTTTCTCAGCAGCGAGACAATCGTTACCCTAACAAAAGAGAGCGTACCTTGAGCAGGCTCCGTTAATCGCTGCATGAAGATTAGACGCGATGTTCATTGCATGAAATGACAGAGAGGCGAAATGTCAGATCAATTCTCGAGCTAATGAAGTATGTTTAAATGTCGTTAGAGAAAGCAACGATTGTTGTTTATTTTGCCATTATTATATGAATGATAGGGGTCGTCCGATTCTTGAATGTAGACATCCACTCGAACTAGCATGGGAATGATTCAATAACAGTAAAACAACAGAGATTATACTGATTAATGTTAGATTTAATATGTTGTTTGCGTGTTGTGTTTTTTAGAATTAGTTGAGTATCTGTTAAGGAATCGGATATAGGAGTTTAAGGGGTCAAATATAGGAGTTTGAGGGGTCTGATTTAGGAGTTTGAGGGGTCTGATATAGGAGTTTGAGGGGTCTGTCGTAGGAGTTTGAGGGGTCTGATATAGGAGTCTGAGGGGTCTGATTTAGGAGTTTGAGGGGTCTGATTTAGGAGTTTGAGGGGTCAAATATAGGAGTTTGAGGGGTCAAATATAGGAATTTGAGGGGTCTGATTTAGGAGTTTGAGAAGTCTGATATAGGAGTTTGAGGGGTCTGATGTAGGAGTTTGAGGGGTCTAATATAGGAGTTTGAGGGGTCCAATGTAGGAGTTTGAGGGGTCTAATGTAGGAGTTTGAGGGGTCTGATGTAGGAGTTTGAGGGGTCTGATGTAGGAGTTTGAGGGGTCTAATGTAGGAGTTTGAGGGGTCTGATGTAGGAGTTTGAGGGGTCTGATGTAGGAGTTTGAGGGGTCTGATGTAGGAGTTTGAGGGGTCTAATATAGGAGTTTGAGGGGTCCAATGTAGGAGTTTGAGGGGTCTAATGTAGGAGTTTGAGGGGTCTAATGTAGGGGTCTGAGAGGTCTGATGTAGGAGTTTGAAGTGTTTAATTTATGTAGGGGTTTGAGTGGGCCTGAGGTCATAACAGATGAGTCGGATGCCATATTAGGTCTAATGTTATAAAAAGGTCAGATGACATTATATGAATGGATGTGAAAATGTAGGAAGGGGGTTAGATGACTTCAGAAATATAAACCCTACTTCATCTCATCCGCTAAACACGAAAGTGTAGTAATTTCTTCATATTTCTACATATTCAAAAAATTTCTTACCCACCTGTTGTGTTTAGTTATTACAAAAAGTAGCAACTGACACTTACAGATCAATACAATTTTTATAACCTACAACTTACTCAATATATTCGGCTACTAGCACGAAGGTCTCGAGTTTTGCTTAGACCACTCACTACCCCATATATCACAATACAACACATGTTATACAACATTGCTTTAGACCACTTACTACCACATATAACACAATATAAAACATGTTATATAATATTGCTTATACCAACACTGCTTTAGACCACCCACTACCCCATATACCACAATATAACACATGTTATATAACATTTCTTAGACCACTCACTACCCCATGTAACACAATATAACACATGTTATACAACTAAAAATAAAGTATAAAAAAAAGCTTGCAGCTATAAGGTGGTACAACATATTTTGAATATGTAATTGTCTAGGTCTAGTTTTTTTGTGAATCAATTTATAGGGCTGGAGTCGCTTGAAGCATAAACATGTAAAACTTATGCAGCTACGTAAACACATAAGTCACTGAAAATATGTTCCCCTCTCTCGGTCTGTTTGAAGTTACATGTTCCTATTTCTAGCAGTTGATAGGGTAGATCAAGTAGAGTTCTCCTGTTAACGTAACCTTGGCACATTAAGCGATAGTATGGCCAGTTCTTTGCGTCCCTGAACCTGAATCAGGTACCCATTAGAGCTGAGCGAACTCAGGGACGTCTTACGGACTCAATCCCAGGTTTCGAACTCGTGACCTTTGGGTTAGCAGACGTACGCTTAATCATTCACGTTACCTCTATACCAATGTCCGAAAGAACCAATTAACAAACAAACACAATTTCCTTTTTTCCCTCCGCCATACCACCGTCAGCCTAGTTTCTTTATCTGTTTCATAATCGGAAATTCCCCTTCAGTATGCACTAGCAGCATTGAGGCGTGTCATTTAGCGCTTTTCTCCATGTGTCCAGTTCTCACATGCCTGAAAGTCGAC
Source organism: Physella acuta (assembly GCF_028476545.2). Taxonomy (NCBI): domain Eukaryota; kingdom Metazoa; phylum Mollusca; class Gastropoda; family Physidae; genus Physella; species Physella acuta. Next base: position 73,856 of record NW_026733217.1, read on the forward strand.
CCTGACCCAGTCAACCGAAGCACCAACAAACGAACGTTCCACTTTTTCACCCCTTCTATTCGATTCAGCCAAAGATTTTGGTAAACACGGTCACGTGACCAACGTTAGATTTAGATATGCGCGTATGTTATATGTGCCTACAGGAACGTGCTAAGAGTGGGGGTGGGGGCGGGTGGAGGAGGAGGTCTTGGGTCATCTGTTGTAGGGGGTGGGGTTCAATGTATACGTATGGCTCCACAGTCTAATAGACCATGTGGATTATTGCGCATTGGAAATCCAAGCATAAAGCCTGGGCACTAAGTTGAGAAGAGACAGATGTTGTCTATGTATCAGACCCCCCCCCCCTCTCCACACAGCTGATGGACCCAAGGGACAGGGCTTTACCTGTACAGCATGGAATCAGCTAGTAATCGTATCGCCTAAAGGGGCTTCACTCTTGTTTAATCTCAGAGTTTTCTCCCCTAGATGGGTTGCTTTAGACCAGCCACTACCCCATATAATACAACAGAACAAGTGGTTGGTGACACAAAAATCTAAAAAAAATAATTGAATTATTGATTCCATTTCCTAGTGTCAGATTGGCTTAATAAAATACGTGTTAAGAAGTTAATTTTCAGATGTTTTCAATGAGCATGCTTCTATTTGTGAACACACACATATACAAACAGGCACACACCCACACACACGCGCAAACACAAACACACGCACATATGCATACGCACATACATATGCACATTTACTTGTGTCGCTAAAGTTCTATATCAAATGAGCGTGGAGCCGAGTTTGAGTGGAGCCGCCCCATGCCCTGCGGTAAGAGTGGAGCCCTGGGACACGAGTGGGTGGAGCCGCCCCATGCCCTAGGGTAAGAGTGGAAACCTGGGACACTAGTCTGGGTGGAGCCGCCCCATGCCCTGGGGTAAGTGTGGAGCCCTGGGACACGAGTGGGTGGAGCCGCCCCATGCCCTAGGGTAAGAGTGGAAACCTGGGACACTAGTCTGGGTGGAGCCGCCCCATGCCCTGGGGTAAGTGTGGAGCCCTGGGACACGAGTGGGTGGAGCCGCCCCATGCCCTAGGGTAAGAGTGGAGCCTTGGGACATGAGTGGGTGGAGCCGCCCCATGCCCTAGGGTAAGAGTGGAGCCCTGGGACACGAGTGGGTGGAGCCGCCCCATGCCCTAGGGTAAGAGTGGAGCCCTGGGACACGAGTGGGTGGAGCCGCCCCATGCCCTAGGGTAAGAGTGGAGCCTTGGGACATGAGTGGGTGGAGCCGCCCCGGATGCAGATCGAGGTAATGGTAGCAATGGCGTGCATCACATTATGCAATCTGATGTTAAAAAGAAATTAAAATTTCGACAAATAATAAAACCACAACCGCTTCCCACACCCCCGGTATTTAATTCAGTGAGATGGGATGGAACCTTCCAGAAAGTACACTTGCTCAACCAAACGACATCCCGAATACCTCATCAATGTCGCATCAGTTGTCTAAATATACAAACAATGTTAACACCTTTATTCCCCCCCTCCACCTCTTCCAATGATCTAATATACAGACAACCTGTCAGTGTCACCCCCCCCCCCCCACGCATCTACCATGTCCTGCTATAGCAGATGAAAAAGACTTTCTTGGTAGCCTCTCTCTACCTTGACCCGTCTAAGGGCTGTTGTTTACATCCAGGGCTATTTTTAGATCAGCGGCCACGGTTTGTGGTTGGGTGGAATGCCACGTGACTGGGGTTATGTATGGGAGCTTAAAGTACACACACAGGGGCGCGGGCACCTACACCCCACACACCCTCACCTGCACCCCTACCCCCAAAAACCCATCCGCACACCCCACTTGCTCCCTTCTCTCTATACATCTATATATATATATATATATATATATATATATATATATATATATATATATATATATATCTATATATATAATTCTCTTCTTCGAGCCGTTAGAAAACAAGCTGCAAACGCTCTCCCTACCTCCCCACCCCTACATGGTTTTAGTGAGCTGTGTTCACTCTAAATGTTTACAAGCAGAGCCAACGATTTTAAACGTAGGGGGGGGGGGGGAGAGGAGGGGGGAGGGAAGGAAGGGGGGGGGGTTATGGTCCTTAACGAGCTACTTATAGTGTTTTAAAGAAATATTTTCAGTGTCAGCGTTGGTACTGTCGAATTCACAAATTATGAATTATTGAAAATTAGAAACAACTAAATAGCGGCGTATGTTATGCCGCGGGCCGGCTCGTATATATATAATTCTCCTCTTCGAGCCGTTAGAAAACAAGCTGCAAACCCTCTCCCTACCTCCCCACCCCTACATGGTTTTAGTGAGCTGTGTTCACTCTAAATGTTTACAAGCAGAGCCAACGATTTTAAACGTAGGGGGGGGGGGGGAAGGAAGGGGGGGGGGGGGGTTATGGTCCTTAACGAGCTACTTATAGTGTTTTAAAGAAATATTTTCAGTGTCAGCGTTGGTACTGTCGAATTCACAAATTATGAATTATTGAAAATTAGAAACAACTAAATAGCGGCGTATGTTATGCCGCGGGCCGGCTCGTATATATATATATATATATATATATATATATATATATATATATATATATATATATATATATATATATATATATATATATATATATATATATATGTATGTATAAACAATTGATTTAGCTCGAATTATCTGCGAAATTTAGAACCATACACAGCAAACGAAGCTCATCCTGAATGTTTAATAATTCTCCTGTGTAAATGTTCAATACTATGATGAAAATAATGTAAAGTCAATTGTACATGCATTTCATTAGCATCAACTGATTGACAGCTCCGATAGAGTCATGGTACACAATGTTATCACCTCTGTCATACCCTCTTGCTGCTACCCACCAGCTTGTCAAAGTCTTAACTAACCTCAGCAGCATTTGTTCTAGACCTAGAACGGCTTTTGTCGAATTGTAGAGAGTTTGGGTGCTAGCTCGAAAGTCTCGAGTTCGGATCTCGCTTCGGAATTGAAATTGTTGAATGTCCATTAGTCCAACCAGCTCTAATGAGTACCTAGCGGTAAAGAGCTACACTGCTAATCCGCAAGTCTTGAGTAGAACGTCCCTGAGTCCACTCAGCACTTATGGGTACCTAACTAACGTTTGGGAAACAAAGGCGGCTGGGCATAATGTTTACCATATTATCCCCTTGTAATGTATGTCGCGGTCATTAAATCAGATGAACTCTACTTCATCCCATAAGTCACAAACGAGAAAAGATGATGATGATTGTTTTTGTAAGTTCATGGAATTAGTGTTAGGTTTTTTGTCAGGCATAATAGTTTAGGTCTAGAATAAGGGTTAAGGTAACCACATTCTAAATAAAGGGTTTAGCTCATCTGGGGGCCATTGTTAAAGTGAAGGCTACCATCGGTATAATGGAACGGCGTGGTGGTATGGTAGAGTGTATGCCTACTAACCCGAATGTTCGAAACCTGAGCTCGAGTCTCTGAATCCACCCAACTCTAATAGATACCCGACTCACGTTAGGGTACGTATAGGCTGACCCCCACACTACCCATTCTTATGTAGAAACCGATGCACTCTGCTTCATCTTCGCCATGGACCTTTAGTTTTTAAGGGGCACTTTATTTACATTAAATATTTTATATATATCCTTGACCTGTGACCTTGCCCCTCAATAGAGTTCATGCCAATAGCGGTCACCACGCAGTGCCAGACGGAGAGCCAGCTTTACCTGCGGTAAGGTCATAACGTCCAGACTTGCTCTGATGTTCGCCGGTCAGAAGTGTAGGAACGTCTGTCTCAAGGCTGACCTTGTTTGGGTGGGAGGCTCTATGTCATCGGCTGCTGCTTTATCACTGGGATTATTTTTCCCGATATTTTTCTCCGAAGGGGGAGTGGAGGGGTCGCTTTTGAAACTTTCTTTTTTTTTGGGAGGGTAGGGCGCGCTTTAATTTCTTGGGGGTGGGGGGAGGAGGCGAACATTGGTTAAAGTAAATATTATATATATATATATATATATATATATATATATATATATATATATATATATATGTGTGTGTGTGTGTGTGTGTTGTGTGTGTGTGTTTGTGTGTAAGTGTGTAAAATGAGCCCGTGGCTAACAGCATCAGACCCACATGATGCACGACGTGTTTAAAAGACATTAGTGGCGTCATTAGGTCGGGTGACACCTGATGTGTTAATTCCGGGGTCACATTCCGTCGACTTTATATAAGCTGAACTAGAAATGTAGTTATTTAGGTGTCACCCACTCCTCCCCCCCCCCCAAAAAAAAAACAAAAACAAAAAAAAAAACAACAACAAACAAACAAATCATGGATGGGGTTACTCTATACTTAAAGTTGGTTTATAGCTTGAATTACTTCTTAAATTAACTTGAAAAAAGCAAGTTTTAAGTGTAGGCCTACATATTTATTTTGTTTTGCCGTCACCGCTTGGATGCTGCATTCCCTTCCGGTACGCACCCCCACCCCCCCCCCCACCCCATCCCCACGCTTCCGCCTTGGGACTACTGAAGCGCACCCCCAGGGTAGGACATATTTATGCATGTTTAGGCATGTTGTCCTCTAGGGTAGGACATATTTTAAGCACATCTTGCACAATGGTAGGACATCTTCCATAATAGTATGATATATTTTAAGAACATCTTACACAATGGTAGGACATATTTTAAGAACATCTAACACAATGGTAGGACATATTTTAAGAACATCTAACACAATGGTAGGACATATTTTAAGAACATCTTACACAATGGTAGGACATATTTTAAGAACATCTAACACAATGGTAGGACATATTTTAAGAACATTTTACACAATGGTAGGATATATTTTAAGAACATCTTACACAATGGTAGGACATATTTCAAGAACATTTTACACAATGGTAGGACATATTTTAAGAACATCTTACACAATGGTAGGACACATTGTAAGAACATCTTACACAATGGTAGGACGTATTTTAAGAACATCTTACACAATGGTACAACATATTTTAAGAACATTTTACACAATGGTAGGACATATTTTAAGAACATCTTACACAATGGTAGGACATATTTTAAGAACATCTAACACAATGGTAGGACATATTTTAAGAGCATCTTACACAATGGTAGGACACATTGTAAGAACATCTTACACAATGGTAGGACGTATTTTAAGAACATCTTACACAATGGTACAACATATTTTAAGAACATTTTACACAATGGTAGGACATATTTTAAGAACATCTTACACAATGGTAGGACATATCTTAAGAACATCTTACACAATGGTAGGACATATTTTAAGAGCATTTTACACATGGTAGGACATATTTAAGAATATCTTACACAATGGTAGGACATATTTTAAGAACATCTAACACAATGGTAGGACATATTTTAAGAACATCTTACACAATGGTAGGACATATTTTAAGAACATCTAACACAATGGTAGGACATATTTTAAGAACATTTTACACAATGGTAGGATATATTGTGAGAACATCTTACACAATGGTAGGACGTATTTTAAGAACATCTTACACAATGGTACAACATATTTTAAGAACATTTTACACAATGGTAGGACATATTTTAAGAACATCTTACACAATGGTAGGACATATCTTAAGAACATCTTACACAATGGTAGGACATATTTTAAGAGCATTTTACACAATGGTAGGACATATTTAAGAATATCTTACACAATGGTAGGACATATTTTAAGAACATCTTACACAATGGTAGGACATATTTTAAGAACATCTTACACAATGGTAGGACACATTGATTGAACATCTTACACAATAGTAGGACGTATTTTAAGAACATCTTACACAATGGTACAACATATTTTAAGAACATTTTACACAATGGTAGGACATATTTTAAGAACATCTTACACAATGGTAGGACATATCTTAAGAACATCTTACACAATGGTAGGACATATTTTAAGAGCATTTTACACAATGGTAGGACATATTTAAGAATATCTTACACAATGGTAGGACATATTTTAAGAACATCTTACACAATGGTAGGACATATTTTAAGAACATCTTACACAATGGTAGGACATATTTTAAGAACATCTTACACAATGGTAGGACGTATTTTAAGAACATCTTACACAATGGTAGGACATATTTTAAGAACATTTTACACAATGGTAGGACATATTTTAAGAACATCTTACACAATGGTAGGACATATTTTAAGAACATCTAACACAATGGTAGGACATATTTTAAGAGCATTTTACACAATGGTAGGACATATTTAAGAATATCTTACACAATGGTAGGACATATTTTAAGAACATCTTACACAATGGTAGGACATATTTTAAGAACATCTTACACAATGGTAGGACACATTGTAAGAACATCTTACACAATGGTAGGACGTATTTTAAGAACATCTTACACAATGGTACAACATATTTTAAGAACATTTTACACAATGGTAGGACATATTTTAAGAACATCTTACACAATGGTAGGACATATCTTAAGAACATCTTACACAATGGTAGGACATATTTTAAGAGCATTTTACACAATGGTAGGACATATTTAAGAATATCTTACACAATGGTAGGACATATTTTAAGAACATCTTACACAATGGTAGGACATATTTTAAGAACATCTTACACAATGGTAGGACATATTTTAAGAACATCTTACACAATGGTAGGACGTATTTTAAGAACATCTTACACAATGGTAGGACATATTTTAAGAACATTTTACACAATGGTAGGACATATTTTAAGAACATCTTACACAATGGTACAACATATTTTAAGAACATTTTACACAATGGTAGGACATATTTTAAGAACATCTTACACAATGGTAGGACATATCTTAAGAACATCTTACACAATGGTAGGACATATTTTAAGAGCATTTTACACAATGGTAGGACATATTTAAGAATATCTTACACAATGGTAGGACATATTTTAAGAACATCTTACACAATGGTAGGACATATTTTAAGAACATCTTACACAATGGTAGGACATATTTTAAGAACATCTTATATAATGGTAGGACGTATTTTAAAAACATCTTACACAATGGTAGGACATATTTTAAGAACATTTTACACAATGGTAGGACATATTTTAAGAACATCTTACACAATGGTAGGACACATTGTAAGAACATCTTACACAATGGTAGGACGTATTTTAAGAACATCTTACACAATGGTAGGACATATTTTAAGAACATCTTACACAATGGTAGGACGTATTTTAAGAACATCATACACCATGGTAGGACATATTTTAAGAACATCATACACAATGGTAGGACATATTTTAAGAACATCTTACACAATGGTATGTCATATCTTAAGAACATCTTACACAATGGTAGGACATATTTTAAGAGCATTTTACACAATGGTAGGACATATTAGAGAAACATCTTCCATCAGGGTAAAACATGTTTTGACCGCACCTATAACGTGTTCAGCCATGCGTAAAACGTCAAATGTGCCCCAGATTCTAGATCACCTGACACTTTTAACAGTCCTCGACCTAGTTCTAGCATTTCACTTTACCAGCCCGATTTGGCCATCTCCTAGGCCACGAATCCTAACAAAAAATATTACCCCAACTATTTACTTATAAACCAGAATGTACGTGTGCCAAGAATTCTAGGAGATGTCGCAACATATCGGTCCACTCTCGTAAAAAATTGTTTACGTGCTAAGTCACGTATGACTTGAATGAAACTTTAGAGTTTCGTAATTTAAGCTAAGTCAAGCATTTAATGTCATGTTTTACGAATGCAAGTATTTCGTCATGTTTTGTTTTATTTGCTGGATATGTTGTATGCAATCATTGAAGTTATGATTGCTAACTTTCCTCCTATAATCAAACATTTAAGAAGATATTACTGACACTGATATCTAATATCTATCATGGCTGACCCTGATATTTATCGATCTCATCTGATGGTTCTAATATTGGTCAATAAATGACCCCTACCCAATGTCGACCTCGGATTTTTTTTCAAAATATGAACTTCCACGTCGTTCAAGATCCGACCCCCATATCAACATCTGATATCAGCACAACAAAAATTTCTAAAATTTCTTATGGAAGCGACAAAGACACATCTTTATTTCATTTATCTAAATGACCCCCATATCTTCTGATATCTACGTGACCCCAACATCTTCTGATATCTACGTGATCCCTTATTTCTTAATATGACTTACCCCTATCCAGGGGCGTAGCGAGGGGGTGGGCGGGGGTGCGGACCGCACCGGGTGACACCATTTAGGGGGGTGACACCAAGGCAAAAAATAGCAAAATATATAGAGAAAAACTCGAGGGGGGGGGGGGGTGCAAATCGAAAGTTTGAGGAGGGGGGGGGTGCAAATCGAAAACTTGAGGGGGGGGGGGGTGGAAATCGAAAGTTTGAGGGGGGGGGGGTGCAAATCGAAAATTTGAAAGTTTGTCCCTGGGAAGGGTCTCTATGCCTCTGGGGGGGGGGGTGACACCATTAAGTGCCGCACCGGGTGACACCCGACCTCGCTACGCCACTGCCCCTATCTTCTTTTTTCATATAAATGATCCCAATATTTTCTTCTAAAATCTCCATGACTCCCACACCTTTCTTTAGTATTTACATGACCCCCCTCCCCCCCATGCTAACTGATTCAACGCACGATCAAAATCAAATGACTAATTGAAGTTGAAATACAACACCGAACTAACGCCAAACCTAGGACCAAGTATATTTACATTGGTGAGCGAAGTTAACAACAACGCCGAACTATCGCCAACCCAAGTACCCAGTATATTTACATTGGTGAGTGATGTTAACAACACCAAACTAACGCCAAACTTAGATCCAAGTATATTTACATTGGTGAGTGAAGTTAACAACTCCGAACTATCGCCAACCCAAGTACTCAATATTTTTACATTGGTGAGTGAAGTTCAGTCATTGACTTTTCAATGCAGACAAGACCACGACTCTACGAGATTCGACCAACTGATCAACACAAAAACGACGGAGAGATGCCAGTGTTGAGTGGCCCTTAGTCTTACAAATCTATGCAACCAGAACATGAATAGTGTTTCTTTCTGTTTTCCTCGGGGGAAACTTTGGTTGGGCTGGGGATTGGGGGTTGGGTAGACACTGGTAAAAGTATATATTTCCTATATCTATTTATCTATATATATAATTCTCTTCTGGGAGTCGTTAGAAAACAAGCTGTAAGCGCGCCTTACAGTCCCCTCTCTTTCTCTCTATCACTATCACTACCACCCCCACCCCACCCCACCCCCACATGGTCTGGTGAGCTGTGGTCACGCTAAATGTTTACAAATCGTAGAGCCGGGTTTCGTGACGGCTATTAGGGGCAGATAATTTAGTTTGAACCGATTTTAAACTTACAGGAGGTAACTTAGAGGAGGCTGCTTTCACGGGGGGGGGGGGGGGGGTGTAGGGTCGGGGCTAGGGGAAAGGGGGGGGGGTTAGTGTTTTAAAGCAAATATTTTCAGTGGCAGCATTGGTAATGTCGAATTCACAAATTATGAATTACTGAAAAGTAGAAAATAAAACTCGTACATTCTATTTCGTTCGGGGGTGTGGGGCGAATTGTCATGAAAGTAACTCTTTACATGAATGAACCATTTTAGGTACTACATAGCTTTAACGAACCCTGGAAATAATATACCGACTTACATAACCCATGACGGTTTTTTAACCTAAATTCCTAAAACAACACCTATCCCGGCTTTTTTTAAGCTCATGTATATAACTTAAAAGTGGGACTTTTGACCACAACCTGTTTTGACACAAATGTCTAGACAAACATCCTTGTTTAAGTTTATCAAATCCAGAAATCTATCCGCACATAATAGTTTACGAGTGGCGACATTTGTTATAGAAATCGAAATAAAATGTGAAGTAGAGTTCACCTGTTTCTGTGACCTCGCCTTTACCTTCCCTAACATTCATAACTGACTGAACTCATGGACTTTCTACTAGCTTGAACCCGGATTCGAGGTTGAGACTTTCGGGTTAGCAGTCTGGCGTCCTACCTCTAGACCATGCCGTCTCTTCATAGCTAATTTAACACATTTAATACAGTGAAACCACATTGACCACATTAATCACATTAACCACACAGCTAAATGTATATTAAAAAATCAGAATACAATTCCTCAAACATGCTTTACGTTATAAATAAAATTATTTTAGAGGTCATTAAATTAATATTTCGCTAACCTCTATCACATTTTAATTAATTGCCCCCACTACTTAATCACCACCGTCTTAAAGCCTTACAAGTAATGACACGTGAATGCTAACGTTACATAACACATCCTCAACGGCACCCTTAGTGCACTAGAACAACCCCCCCCCCCGTTCACACCTTACCCCGTTTGACTATCCCATAGTCCCCATGCACCTCATGGTATGCAAGTAAGTGATCGATCGATAGAGTTCATTATATTGAACGTCAATCAGTCTTCCCCATATCGATATTATAGGTACCACTTGGAATGAGTTCAGTGTTTCTTTCAGCCTTTTTTTCTTGAAAGAGGGGCTCAAAAATTCGGAGTTGGGGAGGGGGCGGATTAAATTTCCGGAAGTAAAAGTATATAATTTCTATACACATTCTTTTTCGTTCAAGTAAGGTGGAGGGTTTAGTAGTACTTCGTCCCTCCCCCTCCAGAATACCTTAAAGAAACACTGGATGAGTTGCGGAGGTCCAAGAAGTCAATGCGATTCTTGAGTCCAATATGGGCGCTCGTTTTTATTCCCTCGACAAAGTGTTAAAATATGTATGCGTCGTTAGGATTTAGTGTTTGGGGCGGAGATAATCTCGGGGGGGGGGGGGGGGTTGACTTGAAAATGAGGGCAAGGGTCTAAAAACCCAGTAGATTTCGTGTGCTAGGTCAACCGTGACCGCGTCTTGTCACGTAGACTGGGTACTCGTCACGTAGACACAGGTCCCAGAATTGTGTCACGCGTAGTCGCCACGTTGACTCGACGAATGTGTCACGGTTGAAATACGTGATTAGTAGAAACGTGTCTTGCGTAACCCGCTCTGTATCGTCCAAGTGTCGTCTCACTCTCCATTGGTACGGGTGTCCTAAGTTTTTCAAGATCATGACAAAATTTGCTGACCAAAATATTCCGCCAGGGTGCTTTTAAGTAGTAAAACGTAGGTTGATATGTTGTTAGCTGTCAAGAAGACTGAAATCAAACGTGAATATGCTAGTTGGGATCTCGTCAAGATAAGCTTCGACAAAGTTAACTCTTACGACCAAAAAAGATTATATGAAAGAGGATATAAGGCGTGTACCTTTATGTTTTAATCCTGGCCAACCCTAACCCTAACCCAAACCATGACCTTGAACCTAACCTTAACCCTGACCCTAACACTGAAACTAAAACTTAGCTGAAAGTAACCCCAAATCTGTGTGCATTAAATTTGAGCTGGCACTAAAAAGACCGACATAGACAAATGGCCGATACAGATAAATAGCCGGCATAGAAAAAAGAATGACATAGACAAAAGGCCAGTATGAGGTAAAGGCCGATGTTGAAAAAAGACCGACATGTATTTTAACAAAATGTCGAAATGGAAAAATGTACGGCATGGACAGAATTCCGAAGATGAAACAACGACGTGAGAAAACGGCTGACCTTAATTTTCTTTACATTGCCTTAAGGCCTAAGGCAAATATGCATCCAAACTCAAGACTTTCGGACTAGCGTTTACCACTCTACTGTACGACCATACGATAAACCTTACTAGAAATGTAAGCCTTTTTGTGCAACAAGTTTAAAGAAACGAAGAAGTCTGATATGATACGAAAAGTAAAGCGTCTGTTCATTTTTTAAATATTTACTGCCTACATACTAGAACTTTACCAATAGTAAAACCATAATGTAGTTTCACATACTGAATTAGCAAAGTGATATCGTTGATAGCTTAATGGGCTGGACTTGCTATAGTTACTGTCATAATCAGGAAATCAATTCCAGTAGAAATTGAAGAATAAAATCAATATGTTCCCATCGATTAGGGAGGGAGTTCGAAACTCGATAGTGAAAAGGAGATAGAAGGAACTGGTGTGTGATTGGTTAACTGCAAGATCTAGTTAGGATTTGAGTATAGATAGGTTGACCTCGATTGCTCAGCTATTTGTTATATTTTGTTTTGCTAAACTGTGATGCGAAATTCTAAATATGACAAGCGGTTTGCTATATGTAAGCTGTTTGATGATATATTCATCTGTAAGCTGTTTGATTATATATTCATCTGTAGGCTGTTTAATATATTTAGCAGTAGAATTTTCGATGACTTTGTGCTTTCTCTGTTATTCAACATATTCATTTGCTATAAAGTCTCCTGGCTGGTATGATTAGCTGTAACTGTCGACTGAAAATCGATGGCTTAATTTATCAATCACATTCGAACGGCGAATGTCTTTTATTGACGGGTCCAAACACCCACAGATGTTCAAGTCGTATCTGAACCCGCGATCAACACATTTTGTTCATGAACAGACTTGTAGTCTAGCAGTTTAAAATAGCAACATGAAAAAATAATCATGTCAGCTATACAATGGCCTAGTCCGAGCGTGGGTCCCCCCTAAATACCGGTATCCTAGCAACGTGTAAACAATGACTAAGTTAAAAAAAATCAGTGTTGGGTCGAATCTTAATTTACATAAGTTGACCTAAAATAAACTTGTCCTTTATGGGTGGAATACATTACTGCGCAGTCACATTGGTTGCGTCAAGACAAACTAGACATATTTGATCACAGGTTAATTAATTTTAATTACACCGAAGCTCATTTAAGTTTTTAATTAACTAGGTTGAGATTTGATCGCCAGGACTCACGTGATAAATTGATGGGAAATCGATTTCCTAATTAAACGTTAAGCTAGTTGTACTTTTTAATTTTTGTTTTACTCAGTCGAAGAATTTGGGGTTCAATTCCGTTATATGGTTACATACAGCTATTGCCTAGTGCCAGTTATACTTAGCATAATGCGCAACAACACTTGCTAAGCTTATGAGTTACAGTTGATGTTAGCCAATAGTATGAGTTTATTGATTACAGTTACAATTCGTTAGGGCTTAGATTATGGACTCTTTAGCAATGTTTCTTTCAGTCTTTTTTTCTCCTAAGTGGTACTTGAAACTTTCGGTTGGGGAGGGGGGGAAGGGGGTTGGGAGGCGGACTAAATTTTCCAAGTAGCGGCCACTGGTAAGAGTATGTAAATTACTTCCGCCGGGGGGTGGGGGGGGGGGGGGATTTACTTCGGGGGTTGGGGATACATGGAGATACATGAAAGGAACCCGGCCGTTTAGGTAGAATTAGAAATAAGGAGTAACATGTCATTCGTTATGTAAACGTGGGGAAACATGCACAACTTTTGAGTCAAAAGGAATCTTCACCGACTTGCATTTTCTATTGTCTTCTAAACATGCATTTAAAATTAAAAAAAAATAACTCGTTTCAAAGCAAATTTCATAAAGCTTTACTTAACAGTTGAGAATAGAAGCGCGTGGTTTAAAATATTTAAAAACTGCTAAGTGTTTGTTGATCCTCCTACCCCCTCCTCCCACCCCACCTACCCCTATATACAGTCCACTCTGAATCTGTATTTAATTTATTCAATTCGTTTCTTTACCTTCAATAGAAGCTTCGTTTGGGTTGACGGTGTTGTGTTATTCTACTGGTACAATTAAACTTAGAGACGCATGACTAATAAGCTGGTTTAAAAAACAACAACACTTATTAACATATCTATACCCCTTATACTGATCAATGTCGTCCATTAAAATCTAAGTGGATTCAGGAGACTTGGGTCTTTTACATGTCGCATGTAATTTAGTGACTTCTAGAAATTGCGAAATCGGGGTGGGGAGGATAGAAAAAAAGAGGGGGAGGGGGGTGGAAGTAGCTATTAGTCTAAGGCTGTATAAGTGATCATACATATTAAAGTTTACTTGTTTTTTAACTTTACTCTCCAACGCATATATATACATATATATATATATATATATATATATATATATATATATATATATATATATATATATATATATATATATATATATATATATATATATATATATATATATATATATATGCCTACATATACACGTGTGTGATGTGTGCCTGTGTGTATGTAAAGAGGCGACACGTCTAATACAATGATACTGATAAACAATATATCTGATAAGGGGGAAGTCACACAGAGAAGGGAAGTAACAAAATAGGGGAAGTCATTAAAGGGAGGGGAAGTCACCCTCAGAGTGGAAGTAATTTACAAAGGAGGAAGCCTTCTGTTTGTCTTTGAGGAACAGGATCTTTGGGGTACATATATTTCCTTATTGATTTTCTTCGCGTTCTGGCGTCAATATATTTCAAAGGCCAGACGTGCCCAAACAGGTAAAACAGCTTACAAAGCGTCGACTTCAAACCATGGAAAAAACCTTTTGAATTTCAAGCGGCGAAGTTCGTTTAGCTTGTAGATCTTAAGGAGCTGTTGAGAAAATTTATAGCGTGCCTTTGATACGCCGTTTATTTGTAAGTTTCAAGCGTGAACAATGATGAAGTATCAGAAACATATTGGAAAGATTTAGCGGAGGAAAGGAGAAGAGGCCTAAAGGAAGCACTGGTCGAAAATGAACGACTGACAATAGAAGTAGAAAAGTTACGTGAGGAAAACACAAGACTGTCTGAAATGGCACAAGAAGCTGAAGCTCTGAAGGAATTACTCAAGGATGTGATATCTGATGATGAAGAGGCAGAAAGTCCTGAGGATACAGAAACACAGATCCAAGAACTTGACCAATCTGCACAAGAGCCAAATCACAATTCCACCAGTGTAAAGGACCAGCCTGACCTATCAACCAACCGGATGAAATCTGATGATGAGAGCTCATCTTCCTAATACAGTTCTACTTTTAAACAATGTCAATGCAGTATTTTAAATGTCAGTCAAGTTTGTATTTGTTATTTTACTCAACTTTTCAATGAAATGTAAAATGTTTGTTTAATTGGATACAATCTTTCATACATTTGGACTGGGATCAGTAAACACTTGATTTCATTTTTTAAATTTACTTTTTTGTAAGAAAATCCATGTTTGGTATACTGTTTTTGTTTGTTATCATTAATGAATCAATAAAACATAATGCTGTACATTTGTTGAAAGGACAAGACTAAAAGGACTATGCAGCCCACCCCAGAAAGGCTTTTTATATTAGGATTGATTGTATGTTAGCACTAGTGTACAAACTAAAGTTTAAGTGAATCAACATATCAGTCAATTATTTCTTCCTTTACTTTTATTTGGTTTATTGTAAATGTTGGAAATCCCACATAACTTGTTTTATTGTTAGCCAACTAGGCAATGGTGTCCATGTATTCCTGTTATGAAGTCTTGACAGTTGTATGAATGGTTGGATTATTTTCCAGCATTTGTAATATACTCAAAGAGAATTAAAATATGCCTAGTCTTTTTCATAAAAAAAAAAAAGTTGTAAGTTTCAAGCCGATGATGAAAACAGTAATAGTAAAGCGAACTTGCAAGGTAAACTGACGCTGTAAATTACATGTCTGAAGAAGAAAAACTTTAAGGTGTTAGTGATGTGTTAGTGGTGTTAGTTTACAAGGTATTGATGGTACAGAAAATTTAAACAAGGGGGATAATTTGAGAAAGACAAAAACACAGCGAAGGGAGAGAATAACACAGTTAAGGGAGATAATGACACAGTTAAGGGAGATAATGACACAGTTAAGGGAGATAATGACATAGTTAAAGGAAATAATGATATAGTTAAGGGAGATAATTATAAAGTTAAGGGAGATAATTATAAAGTTAACGGAGACAATGACACAATTAAGGGTGATGATCGCTAAACCAAGGGGAACAATAATACAGTTAAAGGACATACAACACGGGCCAGTAAGACAGTTGCTAAGGACTTTCTAAAAAACCATAACTACCAACTCTACCGAGGGCGAAGATTAACGAAAGTTTAAATCGCAATATATCTTTATTCGAATAAGAAGTGTTTGGTTAGCTTATCAAAACACAAACACTGACAATTATATTCAGACCGTCATATTTGTGAAGGCTATGTTTTTCAGGGACGTCCTAAAAACCCAAAACAAAAACACATAGATGTATTTGTACTTTTAGATTGAGGAGTCAACTTTTTGCGTGAGAAAATTGTACGCATGGCTGGCAGGAGTCAACTTTCTGCGTGAGAAAATTGTACGCATGGCTGGCATACCGTGTCGCGTCTGCTTCAAGTAGAACCAAACCGTTTTACGTGGCACTCTCCTGGTGCATGTCTACCTGCTCAATCTGGAACTCAATCTATCACGTTTTCCCTTCGGCGGCACCTTCGCAGTTATTGCAGCAATTAGAAAGTAAAGTTAAAATCACGAATCTTCGAAATATATCTCCCACCCCACTTTATTTTATATAACAGTGACATAATATATTGTAGCATCTAGATTAAGCAAAAAAAGAAATGAAAGAAAATCTCCTTTGGTCTACCACTATTACTGCAGTACGTTGCTTCCGTAGTTTCTTTTAGTAATCTACTCTGGGGGAGGGGGGGGGGGGAGATGACTAAAATGTATACACATAATTTATGTAGAAAATTTATACAGAGATTTATATAGAAAATATAACTTTTACCAGTGTCCGCTCCCCCCCCCCCCCCCGGAAAATTGTATACACCCCAAAAAATAAAAAAAATTCAAGTGCCCCCCCCTCCCATCGAAGAAAAATGTCTGAAAGAAACACTGGTTGCTTCCCCTACCATTACTACTACACTCGTCTTATTACTCTTGCTTATTTTAACCTCACATGATTAAACCAAATAGTTTAGGGGAAACAATCTCAAAGAGAGTCAACTCTATATGGGTTCTGCCCCTTCGTTATTTTAAAAATGCAAACATTGAATAATAATTGTAGAAACTAATAATCTGCTTGCAAAATATCACAAAATCATATACTAAAACACTAAGAAGAAAACAATGCTGTAATATAATTTAAAATATTATTCACTTAAAGATTATAATTTTCGATTTTTTTACGCATTTTCTTTAGAAACTAAAACCTTAAAAAAACAACAACAGAGGAATCTGAAATTTAATCATGATTCAGATTTATCGATCGAAGGTCAATAAACCTAGTGATTTAGTAGATCGATATATCGAACTAACAGATCCAGGTCATTCGCCAAGCTGACCTGATTTAATCTTTTCCCCCACATAAACACTGATTTTTTTGGTGTCTTTTTAAAGGAATTTTACAGCCATGTTACCAATAAGCAGGTGCCCATATAGCGATATATATCGTTAAAATAAATCCAGCTCAGGAATATCGAGTTTAAAATAACGTCGCCTACAGAAAAAACACTCCACTCGTAGCTTGTGTAGGGAGATTGTTATCATTTAATATCATTTGTTATTGCAGATTGTGTGTTGACGTCAGGGGTCGAATAACACCACTTTCCGGTCATGGGGTCATTCTGGGGTCACGTGGATGAGGGACTTTTCTTTATCATTATAGCTGTGTGGTGGATGTTGCACGCTTTCAGGGAGTACATCTTGGTGAGTACATTATGTGAGTACATCTTGGTGAGTACATTATGTGAGTACATCTTGGTGAGTACATTATGTGAGTACATCTTGGTGAGTACATTATGTGAGTACATCTTGGTGAGTACATTATGTGAGTACATCTTGGTGAGTACATTACGTGAGTACATCTTGGTGAGTACATTATGTGAGTACATCTTGGTGAGTACATTATGTGAGTACATCTTGGTGAGTACATTATGTGAGTACATCTTGGTGAGTACATTATGTGAGTACATCTTGGTGAGTACATTATGTGAGTACATCTTGGTGAGTACATTATGTGAGTACATCTTGGTGAGTACATTATGTGAGTACATCTTGGTGAGTACATTATGTGAGTACATCTTGGTGAGTACATTATGTGAGTACATCTTGGTGAGTACATTACGTGAGTACATCTTGGTGAGTACATTATGTGAGTACATCTTGGTGAGTACATTATGGTGGGTACATTATGGTGGGTACATTATGGTGGGTACATTATGTGAGTGCATCTTGGTGAGTACATTATGGTAGGTACTTTATGGTGGGTACTTTATGGTGGGTACTTTATGGTGGGTACATTATGGTATCTTATAGTAAGTACATTATGGTGAGTACAGTATAGTGGGTGCTTTATAATGAGTATATCTTGGTGAGTACAATATAGTGAGTACATTATGGTGAGTATAGCATGGTGGGTACTTTATGATGAGTATATCTTGGTGAGTACAATATGGTGAGTACAGAATAGTGAGTACATTATGTGAGTACATTATGTGAGTATATTATGTTAATACATTATGGTGGGTACATTATGGTGAGTAAATTATGGTGAGTACCTTATGGTGAATACATTATTTTGGACACAAAATCAAGGTTAAGAGAATAAACGCGTGTTAGTATATGGCTAGAAGCGATGTCTTCTAGATGGACAATTCGATGATAAGCTTAAGCTTATATAAATATATATATATATATATATATATATATATATATATATATATATATATATATATATATATATATATATATATATATATATACTAGAAAAATGGCCCGTTGAGGAAGGGTACAACGGGCGCTAGGCTGATAGTGCTGTCTCTTTTCTCTAAACTAAAACCACCCCCACCCCCCACACACCACCCCACCCCCCCCACCCCACCCCCCATCCCTCCACCCCCCCCCCCCCCCAAAAAAAAAACATGTCTACCGTCCCATTCAACGAAATATAATTATATACTTTTTCCAGTGTCCGCCTCCTCCCAGAAAATTCTACCCCCGCCCCCGAAAATTTCAAGTACCCCCACCCCTCTCCGGGGAGGAAAAAGTCTGAAAGAAACACTGAAACCAACCCACCCACCCACACACCACCCCCCCACCCCCCACCCCCACACACCACCCCACCCCGCCCCCACACACCACCCCCCCCCCCCACACACACCCGCCCCCCCACTCCCCCACCCCTCCACCCCCCCCCCCCCAAAAAAAAACATGTCTACCGTCCCATTCAACGAAATATAATTATATACTTTTTCCAGTGTCCGCCCCCTCCCAGAAAATTCTACCCCGCCCCCGAAAATTTCAAGTACCACCACCCCTCTCCGGGGAGGAAAAAGTCTGAAAGAAACACTGGTGTCGCGCTTAGCCACTACCCGAAGAATTGCATTAAAGAAATTGCAAGAAAACCACTTTTTAGATTAGACATATTAATTAGGCGGTAATTTTATTATAGAGTATCGATAAAGAAATTTCTTTTGAGTTAGGGAGGGGGGGGGGGGGGGGGCTCAGACGTTCTTACGCGGGGGTGGGGCTTCGCCCCTACCCGAAGAATTGTATGAAAGAAACTCTTCACGCAAACCATTTAGATTAGACAACATTTCCTTTTTATTCAATGTTTACGCGATAATCAATGACGTCATTATATTACTGTGTGCACTTTCCGCCTTGAGATTATTTTCAACTCTATGCTAAATGTGTCGACGTCATACTTCGTCTTTCGTTTCACTGTGAGAGTTTTTAAATTGCTTGTGTTTTCTCTAGAGCGTTCTTGTCAGACAGATAGATAGATAGATAGATAGATAGATAGATAGATAGATAGATAGATAGATAGATAGATAGACAGACAGCGAAACTATTATTATAGATATATATATATATATATATATATATATATATATATATATATATATATATATATATATATATATATATATATATATATATGAAGCTAGAGTGAATGCGAAAGATAGAAAGTCAACGAGTGCTAGCAATGAATTATTAAAGAAATTTAAAAAAAGCCAAATTATTGACATACGTACATTTTTAATATTTTTGTGGTCCCACGAAGCTAGTAAAGTTACCAAACGGTCACAAGTCCCGTTTTTTTTCCACCAGGCTGAGAGCAGAGGTGTCCAAATGAGACCAAACATCCACTATGACGTCATGATCAAGAGACCGCTGCCTATTGAGATAATTTTCAAGATCCTCTTCCCCATCGTTGGTAATCATTGTCTTCTAAATTGATTGTTTTGTTTTTTAACTACCATTTGTCAGTGAAATTCAATTTGTTATTGGTGGAGAAAAATCTGTAGCGCTATTTGCCTTCTTTATTCTGATATAATTTTTGTTTGAGATGTTAAAAATAAGAAATAAATGTTCCATTTAACATGCAAAAATGATGTTAGTCTAAATGTCATCTATAGTTGATGTCATCCTTTTTTGGACGATTTTAACGGACCCCCCTCCTCCCCACCGTCACTCATCGTCACGCCCTCCTCGTAATATGACATCACTCACACTTGATACACACAATTACACACACTAATACACACACGAATACACAGACTAATACACAGACTAAAACACAGACTAATACACACACTAATACACACACTAATACACACACTAATACACACACTAATACACACACTAATACACACAAGCACGCACAAAAACAAAAAATACACAAACACAAGCACAAGCACGCACAAATGCACACCCCAAAAAGATACAAAAAACACACAACATCACACAGACAAACACACAAATACACAAAAAAATACACACAAAAATACACATACAAACATACATAAACACATACAAATACACACACACACAAACACATACACATATACATAAACACATAAAAACACAAAAACAAAAACACACACGAATACACACACAATTATATACACATAAATACACAAACAAACACAATCACACACAAGCACACAAACCAACACACAAACGTACACACACTATTAAAACTCTCAAACCTCCAACCCCAGGTTTTCTAGGTGAGCTCCTAGACGGCGGCGTCCACTTCCAGGACGAGCACGGCAACTTCGTCAAGCTCATCTATCAGCAACACATGACCATCTACGGCATCTTCATCATCCACGGCATCACCGACCTCATGGCATGGTTTAGGGTCCCACTGTTCCCAAGTAAGTCGACAGTAGTGATAGTGTACCTTCCAGGCATCACTTCGAGGAGAGGGGGGGGGGGAAGCAGTGGCGTAGGTAGGGGGGGGGGGGGGTTAGTGGGGGTCATACCCCCCATAGACCCCTCGGTATATATATAAAGTATGAGGGGGGTGCAAATCGAAAGTTTGAGGGGGGGGGGGGTGCAAATCAAAAGTCTGAGGGGGTGGGGGGTGCAAATCGAAAGTTTGTCCCCGGGTAAAAATTGGAAACCCCCCCCCCCCCCCCCTTGAGACGATCCTGGCTACGTCACTGGGGGGAAGCGGAGCCCTTTCCGAAAAACCTCTACCGAACTAGAAAAAAATATAATTTATATAGAAAATATATACTTTTACCAGTGCCCACCCCATTCCCCGGAAATTTTAGTCCCCCCCCCCCTCTACCCGAAAATTTCAAGTACCCCTCCCCGGAGAAAAAAGTCTGGAAGAAACACTGAGTAGTAATAAAGCTGGTTGTTAAAGGTCAGTTGTAGGTTTGATATAAAATAGGTTAAAATAATCTAGAATTAGGGGAGAATGCGTGTGTGAGTTGAGTTTACCCTTGTGTATTGTTAACCCCGGTGTGTTTATGTTTTGTTATCCCAAGGTCGAATGCGGTATAAAAGCTGGAGTGAATGATTGTCAGGGGTTAGTTGATAGCGGGTAGGACGAGGGCTACTCGGGAATGTATATATTTGAGACGGAATAAAAGTAGTGAAGGCCGTCACGAAGTGTTGTTGTTTATCTGAAACTAACCTGGACGCAGAGGCGTAGCGAGGGGGGGGGGGGGTGCAAAATATATAGAGAAAAACTTGAGGGGGGGGGTGCAAATCGAAAGTTTGAGGGGGGGGGTGCAAATCGAAAATTTGGTTTGTCCCCGGGAAGGGTCGCTACGCCTCTGGGGCGGTGACACCATTAAGTGCCGCACCGGGTGACACCCGACCTCGCTACGCCACTGCCTGGACATAACACAGGTTGTGTTAGTATCCTCACTAACTGAATACAATAACAGCTATAAAGGACGTTTCGACCCAAGGTCTTCGTCAGCACACAACAGTGTAGTTAAAGACTAGACAAAAAAAAGATAAAAAGTGATATAAATTTGGACTTACCTAAACAACGAAAACACGTCTTGTCTAAATGTCATGATAACCAATCGAAAAGACACGTGATAAAGGACGCTTGGACAACTTTTAGGGGTTGGGGGTTGGAGGTTATTAAGTAAGTCAACACACAGACATAGTTCTTATTCTATCATTGCTTTACTCTCATGAAAAAGCTAGCTGACGGTCCACGGTGAAGTATTGAGTTCACCTGTTTCAATGACCTCGGCATTTAAAAGGATAGTGTTGTTTGCCCAGCCGACTTTACTTTCCTTTACGTCACTCAGTGACCTTCAAACTTGAGACACTCGAGTTAGCAGGTGTACGTTCTACCATCCGACCACCATACTTAATTTTCACTGTCTTGCATGAATATAGTTTGGAATAATTATTTCACATTTGTAATCATAGTTATTTTTTTTATGTCAGGAGTATTTCCATGAAAAAAATATTTCTTTACGAAAGCATTTCTTACTGTAAATGTCACAAAAACCATCTAAGCACATATTCATAAGGACCAGTTCAGCACTCTGTCGCCGCAAGCATGTTTTCATTATTTATTTTCCAAAAATTGTTTAAAGTATTTGTGAGATAACATTTTAATCAATGGGACATAACTGCGTAAAAATAGTGCTATTGTGTCAAATTGAAGTTACCTCGCTTTATTTCATTATTGTCTTATTACTCCGACCAACAAATGATGATTTGAGATAAGAATTATATTGTTACCAAAACTTGAATCAAAGTTTATCAGACTTGATTGCCATTACAAAATTAAACGTGTGCTGAAACTAGCGAGAACAAGAAATCACTTTTGTTTTTGTCTCATTTTCCTATAAGTACAGTAAAGTACCCTTTTGAGCCTGACGGTGCGTGGGCCAAATAAAGTAGAGTTTACCTAAAGCCGTCTTTACTTTCCCTAACGCGAGTCAGGTACCCATCAGAGCTGGGTGAACTCACGAATTCGAGCTCAGGATTCGAACTCTATACTTTTCGTGTTCTCAGTCCAATTCGACCACGCCGTTCCATAACCCTTTTATTCTTATAAACATCCACTACACAAAATAATGGATTTTAAATCAACTTTAAAACAAACAAACAACAAAAAACTAATTAGCTAATTGATGTAGAATTTAATTTCTTCCCCACCAGACTTCAACTACCTGACGGCCTTCCTGTCCTTCATGTGGTACGGCGTGGCGTTCTACTACCACGCCAGCATGCACGGCAAGGAACCAGTCGAGACCATCGTTCACATCCTGCCCATCTACGTCATGTTCATGATCAGCCTGGCCAGTAGGTTTAAACCTCTTGTACTTTTATAGTGGCCAGTAAGTTTAAACCTCTTGTACTTTTATATTTGCTAGTAGGTTTGAACCTCTTGTACTTTTATATTTGCTAGTAGGTTTAAACTTATTGTACTATTTATTGGCTAGGAGGTTTAAACCTCTTGTACTTTTTATATTGGCCAGTAAGTTTAAACCTCTTACGTTTATATTGGCCAATAAGTTTAAACCTCTTACTTTTATTTTGGCCTGTAGGTTTTAACCTATTGTACTCTTATATTATCCATTAGGTTTAAACCTCTTTTACTTTTTATTGGCCAGTAGTTTTAAACCTGTAGTAGTTTTACTATTTAAGGCCACCCATTTTCGCTAATACTGTACTGTTATACTTAAGGACATTATCACTAGTTGATTTAAGACTCATTTAGTTTTGCTATTTAAAGCCATATATCTTTACTAGCGGGTTTAAATATCATTTTGTTTTCTATTTCTGTTTAACTATGTCCTATATTCCAGCTTAACTATGTCCTATATTCCAGTTTAACTATGTCCTATATTCCAGTTTGTGTCTTATATTCCACTTCAACTATGTCCTATATTCCAGTTTAACTCTGTCCTATATTCCAGTTTAACTATGTCCTAAATTCCAGTTTAACTATGTCCTATGTTCCAGTTTATGTCCTATGTTCCATTTTATGTCTTATTTCCCAGTTTTACTTTGTCCTATATTCCAGTTTATGTCTTATTTCCCAGTTTTACTTTGTCCTATATTCCAGTTTATGTCTTATTTCCCAGTTTTACTTTGTCCTATATTCCAGTTTATGTCTTATTTCCCAGTTTTACTTTGTCCTATATTCCAGTTTATGTCTTATTTCCCAGTTTTACTTTGTCCTATGTTCCATTTTATGTCTTATTTCCCAGTTTTACTTTGTCCTATATTCCAGTTTATGTCTTATTTCCCAGTTTTACTTTGTCCTATATTCCAGTTTACGTCTTATTTCCCAGTTTTACTTTGTCCTATATTCCAGTTTGTCTTATTTCCCAGTTTTACTTTGCCCTATATTCCAGTTTGTCTTATTTCCCAGTTTTACTTTGTCCTATATCCCAGTTTATGTCCTATGTTCCAGTTTATGTCCTAAGTCCCAGTTTATGTCCTATGTTCCAGTTTATGTCCTATGTTCCAGTTTATGTCCTATGTTCCAGTTTATGTCCTATGTTCCAGTTTATGTCCTATGTTCCAGTTTATGTCCTATGTTCCAGTTTATGTCCTATATTCCAGTTTATGTCCTATGTTCCAGTTTATGTCCTATATTCCAGTTTATGTCTTATTTCCCAGTTTTACTTTGTCCTATATTCCAGTTTGTCTTATTTCCCAGTTTTACTTTGTCCTATATCCCAGTTTATGTCCTATGTTCCAGTTTATGGCCTATGTTCCAGTCTATGTCCTATGTTCCAGTTTATGTCCTATGTTCCAGTTTATGTCTTATTTTCCAGTTTTGCTGGAGATCAAATGGAGGGAAGGCGTCTGGACGATGGTCGTCAGGTCTTATGGAGTACTCACGCTGGGCACGTGGTTCTTACATGTGGCCTTCATGCTGTACGTGCACGACCGGTTTCCAGGTAAGTCAAGGTTACGATCGATTTACTAGTAAGTCAAGGTCACGATCGATTTAATAGTAAGTCAAGGTCACGACCGTTTTCCAGGTAAGCCAAGGTCACGATCGATTTACTAGTAAGTCAAGGTCAGGATCGGTTCCGAGATAAGTGAAGGCTGTGATTATCGTGGATATTATGTGGACATACAAAACTCAACCCATTGTCTGGGCTCTACATAAATGTTTTACTTGACAGGGGGCGAGGCTTCAAACCTGGACAGGACTGACCCCAACAACGTCACATATGTCAAGGCCATGTTCGGCCTTCACCTTCTGGCCAACCTTGTGATCAGTCTTCTGCTCTACGCCATGGTCTACGTCACCTTGAGGATAAGGTTAAAGGTTCACATCAAGGTCAGAAAAAAATATTTTTCACCTTATATATTGATGGATAATTTGAGGTCGGCGTGGTCTGGTCGATTAAGCTCATCGTTGCTTAATCGAAAGGCCACGAGTTCGAATCCGGGCCAGATGAGGCTCGATTCTCCAAAATTAAACAACTGCCTTGTAGTTTGTTCGTGGTTGGACACGGCTATGGGAGACAATAAAAAAAAAAGAAAAGCAGGCTGAATTCGGAGTCAGTGGCCTCTATAGCGTAAAACAAATTGACTAGTCAATACATATTTGTGTTGAATGAAGTAAACGAACACTTAAATAGTATTTTTTTGTGTGTGATTTTTAAAATGCATGCTGACGTGTAATTGGTATTTTGTTATTTTAATCGTGTGTATCAACCTGATGTTAATATAGATTTGTGTGGTTTTCTAATCAAAGTATTTATCATTACTTAACATTTAGTTTTTTTTTTTCTAAAGAGGTCTGTATCAGCCATTGCTGGCGTTTCAAAACTGCCCCACTAGGGTTTATATAATTTCGGGAGTTTATATATTATTTTGTTAGGTTTAAAAGGTTTAAATCAGGTTTTTTTTACAGACTTTTTCCTCCGGTGAGGGAGGAAGGGGGGGGGGGGTGACACTTGAAACTTTAAATGGGGGGGGGGGTCTAAATTTTCCATGGGAGGGGGGAGGGCCTGACACTGGAAAAGTAAGTATTTTCTATATAAATTTTATTTCGTTGGGGTGAAGTGGGGAAAAGGGGGGGGGGGGGGTAGAAGAGATGCCCGAAAGACCAGCCTCTTTGAATATGACATAAAAATTAAGGCCGGTTTAGAAAAATTCTAAATTAAAAATATTATGCTAGAGATTAGATTTGGGTTAAAATTGAGTTTAAGGTTAGAGTGTATCAGTGTATAGATAGAGCTGTAGATGGATGTTGAAACAAAGGTTAGGTTTACTATTTACACAGAGCATCAGTGTTCATGCACACAGTATTAAAAATGTGTTCACGATTTATTAGCATTGAATTATTACTTTTTTTCCCCACCTCGTAAATGAGTAAAGTTCATTTTATAACCTGACGGTCCGTGAAGTAGTGTTCACATGTTTCTGTGACCTCAGGAAGAGATAGTGAGATCAACACTTCCCAGCCTCTTTTCCTTTCCCTAACTTGAGTTGGGTACCCATCAAAACTGGGAAGACTCAGTAAAGTTCTACTGACTTCTACCCGAATTCGAACTCGAGAGTTTCGGGTTAGCAGTCTAGCGCTCTACAAATAGGCCACACCGCCCGACACGTTTCCCCTGTAAGGTCTCACTAAATACATCAATCTGTTAGATCTATATACCGGCAGGCTGTTGTAACTAGAATTGTGTGTCCCCTATTCCACAGATGCCCAGATTTGGCGAGGAGAGTGAGAAATATTTCTCGCTGAAAAGTTACAAGAAACTCAAAGCTAAAAACCAGGACACGAGTTCAGAGGATAGCTCACTGCTAACAAACGACCAGCCAACCATCTGATCAAGCCAACCATTTAACCATCCAACCATCTGACCAGCCACCCATCTGACCAACCAACCATCTGATCAACCAACCATCTGACCATCCAACCATCACACCATCCAACCATCTAACAACCAACCATCTGATCAAACAACCATCACACCAGCCAACCAGCTGACCATCCAACCATCACACCATCCAACCAACTAACAACCAACCATCTGACCATCCAACCATCTGACCATCCAACCATCTGACCAACCAACCATCTGACCAACCAACCATCTGACCAACCAACCATCTGACCATCCAACCATCTAACCATCCAACCATCTGACCATCCAACCATCTGACCGTCCAACCATCTGACCGTCAAACCATCTGACCATCCAATCATCTGACCATCCAACCATCTGACCATCCAACCATCTGACCATCCAACCATCTGACCGTCAAACCATCTAACCATCCAACCATCTGACCGTCAAACCATCTGACCATCCAACCATCTGACCATCCAACCATCTGACCATCCAACCATCTGACCAACCAACCATCTGACCATCCAACCATCTAACCATCCAACCATCTGACCGTCAAACCATCTGACCATCCAACCATCTGACCAACCAACCATCTGAGAGGCCAACCAACCAACCAACCAGCCAACCATCTGACCATCCAACCATCTGACCAACCAACCATCTGAGAGGCCAACCAACCAACCAACCAGCCAACCATCTGACCATCCAACCATCTGACCAACCAACCATCTGAGAGGCCAACCAACCAACCAACCAGCCAACCATCTGACCAACCAACCATCTGACCAACCAACCATCTGAGAGGCCAACCAACCAACCAACCAGCCAACCATCTGACCATCCAACCATCTGACCAACCAACCATCTGAGAGGCCAACCAACCAACCAACCAGCCAACCATCTGACCATCCAACCATCTGACCAACCAACCATCTGAGAGGCCAACCAACCAACCAACCAGCCAACCATCTGACCATCCAACCATCTGACCAACCAACCATCTGAGAGGCCAACCAACCAACCAACCAGCCAACCATCTGACCATCCAACCATCTGACCAACCAACCATCTGAGAGGCCAACCAACCAACCATCTGACCATCCAACCATCTGACCATCCAACCATCTGACCAACCAACCATCTGAGAGGCCAACCAACCAACCAACCAGCCAACCATCTGACAATCCAACCATCTGACCATCCAACCATCTGACCAACCAACCATCTGAGAGGCCAACCAACCAACCAACCAGCCAACCATCTGACCATCCAACCATCACACCATCTGACCATCCAACCATCTGACCAACCAACCATCTAATTAGCCAACCATCTAACCATCTGACCAACCAACCATCTGATTAGCCAACCATCTGATTAGCCAGCTATCTAACCATCTGACCATCCAACCATCTGACCATCCAACCATCTGACCAACCAACCATTTGATTAGCCAGCTATCTAACCAGAATAATCTGATCCGCCTAACGCTTTAATTTTAAAAACTACAAAACTTTCAACAGTAAAACAATTAATCTTTAATGGTCTATCTTTCACTAGTAAAACAAACACCATTACTGTAACATATTATTGATCTTATAAAGCGATAAAAAACGTACATGTTCTAATCAATTTTTTTTAGAATTATTTTATTTATTAATAAAAAGTTCTTTAAAATTGGCATTTTTTGTGTTCGTTAAATAGAAAATAAATAAATATTACAAAAACAAAATACATACATACACAAGTTAGTGGTACCAAAAAAAGTTGTAGGATTAGGTTTTGTTATATTTATTATGTAATATCTATCTATATATATATATATATATATATATATATATATATATATATATATATATATATATATATATATATATATATATATATATATATATATATATATATATATAAAATTCTCTTCTTGGAGACGCTAGAAAACACCAAGCTGTAAGCGCGCTCCCTACCACCCCACCCCTACATGGTCTGGTGAGCTGTGGTTCACGCTAAATGTTTACAATCGTAGTACCGGGTTTAGTGACGGCTTTTAGGGGCAGATAATTTACTTTGAAACGATTTTAAACTTAGGGGAGGTAACTAAGAGGAGGCTGCTTTCACAGGCGGGGGGGGGGGGTGTAGGGTAGGTGTTGGGGGAAAGGAGGGTGGGGGTAGTATCGTCCTTAACGACCTACTGATAGTGTTTTGAAAGCAAATATTTTCAGTGGCAGCATTGGTACTGTCGAATTCACAAATTATGCATTATTGAAAAGTAGAAAAGAAAACAACTCAATAGCGGCGTATAATACGCAGCGGGTCGGCTCATATATATATATATATATATATATATATATATATATATATATATATATATATATATATATATATAATTCTCTACGTCGCCCAACCATTCGGGACACCATGCACGCACGCCGACTTTCTAACCCTCCTCCCGTCCTCCTTCCTTGCTCTCCAGTCATGCGTAACAGTGTATACCCACCCACCCCTTTTGGAGAACTATGTCTTTCAGGAAGTCTTCACCCGTCACTAAATAGTAAAAGAGGCTGAGCAAAGTGTTAACCACACCTTTCCCTCATACGCCCAGGTCAAGAAACATTAACTCTACTTCATCTGCCCAATGTGTTGCTAGATCTGAAGAGGAGTCTTTACTTAATACTTGCAGACCATGTTAATTTAGTTGAACTATTATATTTTTTATATGCCGAATTTATTAGAAATTTGTCAAATTTGAGTTACAAGAATCGATTACAAATCCACCCACACACTCATCCAAGGTAAAATATTGTGACTTTAGAAAAAATAAACCGGGAGTGATCTCCCCTAAACTTTCTCGAATATTCTTATATAAAATAACAGGGGATGGAAACTCGGGCTATAGACATGATTTTTAATCCATTTTAAATACTTAAAGTTTTAAAAATAGAATAAAATCTCGTAGACAAATTAATTGCACACCAAGTGAACGCAAATAAAAAAAGCGCATAATAGTGCGCAATATTATTAGTACTTTAAAAATTTACATTAGTTTTTTGAGAAATCGGAAGTAGCGTAAATTACTACTTCCAGTCAACGGAAATTACTCAAAATTTAACAGAAGGTAGAGAATTAGATCTTTTACTTACATGTGAAATTTCATTTATCTATCTGAAATAGTACTGAAGTTATAGGCTTTTAAAAAATTCAAAGTAGGAAAAGTACCACTTCCGGTTATCGGAAATCGCTCAAAAGTTGATACGGATCTACGATTTTGATAAAATACTTATATATGAAATTTCATCAACCTAGCTGTAACGGTACTCAAGTTATCGTGTTTACACACGGACAGACACACACACAGACACACACACACACAGACATACGGACAAGATTGCAAAATTATGTTTTTCCGTATCAGTGAGGTGTAAAACGTCGAGATTTGTAAAAATCTCGATTTTTTTTTTTGCACGATTACAATACTTTCTCTATACTACGTATATACGAGAAAGTAAAAAAAACGTAAAATCGACCAAAATAGATGGACTTCTTTATGACGTCAGTTAACAGACTTGAGATTTCTGTATTGCACTTATAGGCTGATAAGAAAAAAAAAACAAAGAAAAAAATAGTCAGTTGAAAAAGTCCCATAGACAGTGGCGTCGCTAGGTGGGGTGTCACCCGGTGCGGCGCCTCATGGTGTCACCCCCCCTTATTCTTTTATGTAAATTTTGAAGTTGGTGTCAACCACCCACCCCTGTAAAAGCTTTAAACTGTTCACATTTGATATTAATGATGTTTATCTGCAGTCTTTGTTAATATAGCTGGGTGTAGCATTGTTTTCTATATAGTTTACGTGTTTACGTCATGGTGTCACCCACCCGTCCCTTGTCGGGATCATAAGTATGTACTTAAAATACTTTTTTAAACTCTAATTAGCCATTCATTGAACTGGCAAAGGTGTGGTCGAGTCGGTAAAGCTCATGGTTGCTAAACTGAAAAGTGTCGAGTTCGAACCCTCCAAATTCAAACAACTGCTGCCTTGTAGTTTGTTCTTGGTTGGACAATGGCTATGGAAGCGAATCCAAAAAGAAAAGCAGGCTGAAATCTGAGTCAATGGCCTCAACGGCGCATAACCAGTTGACACGTATACTTAATTGTGTTGGAGGGAATCCCTTCCGACACTAAAATTAAGTACGAAGAAGAAGACAAAAAGAAAGTGTGGATTAAAAAGAAGTTGACAGGTATACTTAATACTTTCAACACTAAAATTAAGAACGATGAAGAAAGAATAACTTGCAAATTTTTTTTTTCAATAAATCTTGCAATTTGTTTTGTTTTGGTGTCACCCTCCTAAATGGTGTCACCCGGTGCAGTCCGCACTCCCCGCCCCGCCTCGCGACGCCTCTGCGCATAGATAAGAAAAAAATTCTCTTCTGTTTGTGAGCCTTATATTTGTTACGTTGAATTGATAATAATATTTGTGAATGAATTTCCTGAAAAAATGTCTGTTTACTTCAACGAACGTACTGTGGTTCTCAAATTATAAGGGGAAATGGTTTGATTTATCAAAATGGGATATTTAGTTAGATATATAGGAAGGTCAAAGAATAATGTTACATAGCTCTGCTTTTGAATTTACGTTTTATTATTTTTGTAAATTTCTACTTTTGGTTGTGTGAATAGCTTGTTCACAACTAGCTTACACATATAATTTTTTTTTAAACACACTCAAGCAAACGTTCATCGTCATCTTTTCCCGTTCGTGCCCAAGACACATTGGGCAGATGAAGTAGAGTTCATCTGTTTCAGAGACCTCGGCCTTTGAAGGCATAGTCAGCTCTATGCCCAGCCACCTATGGCTAACTTAAGTAAGGTACCCTTCAGAGTTGGGTAGACTCAGGGACGTTCTACTGACTTGAACTTTTTGGGTGAGTGGTCTAGCACCCTACTGCCAAGCCACGCCACCTTAAGCAAACGTTTCTAGTAAATAAAGCAAAGTGCGGCACTTGACAGTCCATGGTACAGGTGAAGTAGAGTTTACCTGTTTCAGTGAAACTCAGCGTATGAAGTGATAGTGTGGTCAGCGCTATGCACAGCCGCTTTCACTTTCCCTAACGTGTGTTAGCTGGGCGGACTCTCGACCATTCTACGAACTTGAACTCGGGATTCGAACTCTTGACTTTCGGGTCAGCAGTCGCATGCTTTAACATCCGACCACGCCGTTCCCTAACCAAAGTTTACTACTCTTGCCATATCTTCCATTGTTTTCATCCCCAATGGGCCTTTAGCTACGTGTAGCAGACTTGTGTTGACAACACCCATTATCTACCAGAAGAAGTGTTTCAAGTATTGAGACCCTCAACACAACCACTTGAAACTCGACACCAAAAAAAAAAAAAAAAACCCAAATAAACGTATCTAATTACGTGTCTAAACTAAAACGTTTCCTAGAAAAAATATTTAAGGAAACCCGGACCAAAAATTCCATTTAAGTGTTATCTTGTTTCCCTGTAAAATTTATGTATAAATAGAAATGACCAACACAAGTGAGGAATAATATAGTGTGATCTGAGGCTAACAAAACTAACAATTTAAAAGTAAGGAAACTTTACCTTTTATATATATATATATATATATATATATATATATATATATATATATATATATATATATATGTGCATAGATGTGTATATATATAGGTATATATATATATATATATATATGTAGATATAAATATATTTATATATATATATATATATATATATATATATATATATATATATATATATATATATATATATATATATATATATATATATATATATATATATATATATATATATATATATATATATATACATACATACATACATATACACATATAACTGTATATATATATATATATATATATATATATATATATATATATATATATATATATATATGGTTAATTAGGTTTGTATGTGTGTGTGTGTTTAGGCTTAAATACATATATTTGCGTTCAAAATACATTGTTTTATACAGAAAGCTTTTTAGTTGAGCAGTTTAAACCTTTCCCTGATTGATAATTAACTCAGGTTTCAGGAAGTTTATTAAGTTTTCAAAGCGGAATCAAATCCCTATCCATGGAATCCAAGGACTCAGAGATTGGTCCTATTCAAGGTTGCTGGGACGCCTGGAGCCGTTGTACCACGTATGTTTTGTTTTAGTTAGGCTTCTCAACAAGTGAAATAGGGGGTTAGCGTGATCGAGTCGGTAAAGCTCATGGTTGTTAAAATTCGAAAAAAAAAGTCTCGAGTTCGAACCCTCTGGCAGATAAGGCTCGATCCCTTCCAACACTAAAAATGAGAACGAAGAAGAAGGACAAGAAAATGCACGTGAAGAGTTATACCCGGTTTTAATAATTAAATAGTATATTTTTTTCTTCAAGATTATCATATATTTAAAAGAAACTTCCGCGGGCAGATAAGGCTCGTTAGCTGGGGTCAACCACTCTTCTAGGAGAGACAACTCCGAAATCAAACAACTGCTGCATTGTAGTTTGTTCTTGGATGGACAAAGGCTATGGAAGCAAATCGAAAAAAGAAAAGCCGTCTAAAGTCTGAGTCAATGACCTCAATGGTGCATAACCAGTTGACACGTATACTTAATTGTGTTGGAGGGAATCCCTTCCGACACTAAAATTAAGATAGAAGAAGAAGACAAAAAGAAAGTGTGGGTTAAAAAGAATTTTAAATATTTTTTTTTCTCCGATCGAATTGCTCGTTCATCAAACACCCATTACGGTGTAGTCAGCCATGATCCATTGGGATTGCATCACATTATTAACTTTCCCTGATGTAAAGATTTAAATTTCCCCAACAGTTTATTTTTCTTTATACCTTAATACATTGTACACATTTCTTAACATTTTATGACCTATACACTTGGCCTTTTTTTACTTTCTCGTATATACGAAGTATAGAGAAAGTATTGTAATCGTGCAAAAAAAAATAAAAAATCGAGATTTTTACAAATCTCGACGTTTTACACCTCACTGATACGGAAAAACATAATTTTGCAATCTTGTCCGTATGTCTGTGTGTCTGTCTGTGTGTCTGTCTGTCTGTGTGTAAACACGATAACTTGAGTACCGTTACAGCTAGGTTGATGAAATTTCATATATAAGTATTTTATCGAAATCGTAGATCCTGATCAACTTGTGAGCGATTTCCGATAACCGGAAGTGGTACTTTTTCTACTTACAATTTTTCAAAAGCCTATAACATGAGTACTATTTCAGATAGATAAATGAAATTTCGTTGACCGGAAGTACTAATTTACGCTATTTCCGATTTCTCAAAAAACGCACGTAAATTTATAAAGTACTAATAATATTGCGCACTATTATGCACCTTTTGTTTTGCCGTTCGCTTGGTGTGCAATTCTTTTTTTCTATGAGATTCTATTCTATTTTTAAAAGTTTAAGAAATAAAAAAATCATGTCTATATTCCAAGTTACATAAGAATATTCAAGAAAGTTTAGGGGAGATCACTCCCGGTTTATTAAATTTT
This sequence comes from Physella acuta, assembly GCF_028476545.2. Taxonomy (NCBI): domain Eukaryota; kingdom Metazoa; phylum Mollusca; class Gastropoda; family Physidae; genus Physella; species Physella acuta. The sequence goes on from NW_026733217.1 coordinate 108,470, forward strand.
ATTGTGAAGAAAACCTGACATTTTCTACTTTCTCGTATACAGAGTAAAGAGTAAACATTGCACCCCAATGTACTAACCTTTTTACTTTCTCGTATACAAAGTAAAGAGTAAACATTGCACCCCAATGCACTAACCTTTTTACTTTCTCGTATACAAAGTAAAGAGTAAACATTGCACCCCAATGCACTAACCTTTTTACTTTCTCGTATACAAAGTAAAGAGTAAACATTGCACCCCAATGCACTAACTGCATCTACTTTCTCGTATACATAGTATAGAGTAAACATTGCACCCCAATGCATTAACTGTATCTACTTTCTCGTATACAAAGTAAAGAGTAAACATTGCACCCCGATGCACTAACCCTTTTACTTTCTCGTATACAAAGTAAAGAGTAAACATTGCACCCCAATGCACTAACTGTATCTACTTTCTCGTATACAAAGTAAAGAGTAAACATTGCACCCCAATGCACTAACCTTTTTACTTTCTCGTATACAAAGTAAAGAGTAAACATTGCACCCCGATGCACTAACCCTTTTACTTTCTCGTATACAAAGTAAAGAGTAAACATTGCACCCCAATGCACTAACCTTTTTACTTTCTCGTATACAAAGTAAAGAGTAAACATTGCACCCCAATGCACTAACTGTATCTACTTTCTCGTATACAAAGTATAGAGTAACCATTGCACACCAATGCACTCACTGTATCTACTTTCTCGTATACAAAGTATAGAGTAACCATTGCACACCTATACACTCACCTTTTCTACTTTCTCGTATACAAAGTATAGAGTAACCATTGCACACCCATGCACTTACTTTATCTACTTTCTCGTATACAAAGTATAGAGTAACCATTGCACACCTATGCACTCACCTTTTCTACTTTCTCGTATACAAAGTATAGAGTAACCATTGCACACCTATACACTCACCTTTTCTACTTTCTCGTATACAAAGTATAGAGTAACCATTGCACACCTATACACTCACCTTTTCTACTTTCTCGTATACAAAGTATAGAGTAACCATTGCACACCTATGCACTCACCTTTTCTACTTTCTCGTATACAAAGTATAGAGTAACCATTGCACACCTATACACTCACCTTTTCTACTTTCTCGTATACAAAGTATAGAGTAACCATTGCACACCTATGCACTCACCTTTTCTACTTTCTCGTATACATTGCACCTCGTCGCACTCCCCTTATTTTAATTACACAGGTGGAGCAGTCCTCTGACTGGCATCGCATGGCAATCATGCGAAGACCGCTGTAAGGAACTGGGGAAGAGCGGTGGCATCTGCGTTCTGGCACCTTCCAACTGCCCCATTGCTAAAGAGACTCTCCAGTGCCAATGTACTAATGATAAGAAAAAGTGAAAAAAAAATTATGTCTAATACAAGTAGCTGATAAATAATGACAAGGCATTTTTCTTCTTTTTTTTAATTAATAAAATGATGTCTATGAAAATTTGAAGAGAAAGAATGTCTGTTTTAATTATTTTTTTTATAATACCGATTTCCATTTTAGGGGGGTCTGGCTTTTTGTGACGATGTGTGACGGAGGGGAGGGAGGTAAAAATCGTCAAAAAAAGCGTGACTTCATTGATGGATGACCCCAAAACCTGAAAGAAAGAATGTTTAAATAAATAGCTTATGCCCCATTAGAAGATTCAAAAGGTGAATCAGACTAGAAAAAATTATTATCAGGTGGACAGTACCAAGTCTACATTTTTTGTATTTATAATTACTCAGGCTATAAAAAATGTATCAACACACTGTTGACACGATCCTTACGATTGCGTAATTCTAACATCTGCCGACTTAAATCTTGGACTTAGTCAATAGATTAATACTCAGTTTTATGTGCTGTTTTTTTTTTAAAATCTGTGTTAAAAGTCGCATCGGAAGATCAATGCTTTCTTTTATGGTGGTAGCAGTAGCGTAGCGAGGGGGGGGGGGGGGCGGGGGGGGGGGAACATATGTCCCCGGGCGCCGAGCTTAGGGGGCGCCAAATTGGGTTGGAAAAATAAATTGAAAGGTTGAGGGGGGTGGAAATTGAAAGTTTGAGGGGGGGGGTGCAAATCAAAATCTCGAGGGGGGTGCAAATCGAAAAGTTTGTCCCCGGGCGTCGGGACGGGTCGCTACGCCTCTGGGTGGTAGGAAGAAACATGTAGGCCTACATTAGTGTGCACGTTTCACTTTTTAATTTTATGTTAAGTTTATGGATTTTATGTGAAAAGGCTTTGTTCATCTTTATACGCACTCACACTCATATTAATTATGACTCCCACGATATATACTCGCTCTTACAATAACCTATAGTTATAATAATTAAAACAAACTACAAAGGTTATATATTATAATAATTTAAATAAATATACAAAATAAAGGTCATTAGCCTAGGAGTTGCCAAAAAATTTTTTACACCTAAATAAATACTAACATTGGTGTAACAGTATCACTTAGAATACCGAACCATTTATGTGACTGAAAATAATGCATAATCTACACACTGATCTTGTACATGAAATAGAAGAAGTGTGTGTGTGTGGGGGAGGAGGGGGGGGGAAAGAAAGGGAGGTCCGAAAAAGTTTATTTTTAAGAAATGTATGGCCTTTGTGTGTGTGTGTAGTGGGGGTGTCCTTGTGGATGTACAGTCTCTTAATTGTTAAAATAAACACGAAGCAAAACACGCACGCATATCCAAAATCGAGGGTTGTGGAAAAAAGGAGGGTACACAATTCCATTTATTTTTTAATGTGGAAGATATAAACTGATGACCCCATTCTGAAAAATTGTCATGGCATTGAAATAAATCGATAATATTTTTAGAACACAGACCTTTAACGAAACTTGTACTTGTTTGAGAAAGAAATAAACACAACTGACAGGTATGCATACATATCCTACGCATGCATAAACAAGTGCATAAAACTGAGTTAAAATTGCGTTATAAAATAATAAAAGAAAAACTAACTTGAGACCATGTAACATTCACCTCTCATTATGGATTAGATGTATTAAAAAATCCAAAATATTTTAGGTTTTAATCAAATTTGTCGTTAAAATAAATAAAAACTTGTTAAAATATTTTTAGTTGCTTAGCAAAAAAAATATTTGTTCGCGGGTATTTAAAATTTTTAACTTTGGTCCTCATAAGCCTTTGTAAAATTGAATACCACATTATCGTCTTGGCGAGGCAATAATAATAAACGTCCTTTGGAACATCCTATATAGACAGTCGCGTGAGCGAATCATTGAACGAGGACTTCTACTCGGTAAAGAAACATTGATGACGCTTGGTAAGTTTTTTCGACAAATTAGGTATCTAAGTCAGGAATAGCCACTGGGTGATGTCTCGAAGTTTTCAACCCAACCCCAAAGCTCTAATGTTCAGTGGTAGAGCCCTAGTCTACAAACTGTTAAGTCGCGAGTTCGGATCTTTGGCTTGAGTTGATAGGATGTGACGTGTAGACCTATATGACTTATGACTTATTATCCTTTTTTATGTCAAGGTCAGAGTAACAGACAGGGTTCGGAGTGATCCGTTCATTAAAGCTCATGGGTACCTGACAGTCTATAGGGCAAGTGAAGTAGAGTTGATGTGTTTCTGTGACCTCGGCATATGAAGAGATAGTGTGGTCAGCACTATGCCCAGCCGCCTTTACTTTCCCTAATGTGAGTTAGGTACCCATCAGAGTTGGGTGGACTCAGGGACGGTCTACTGACTTGAACCCGGATACATAATCGAGACGTACGGGTTAGCAGTCCAGCTCTCTTCGGCTAGACCACGCAGTCCCTCATGGGTGCTCAACCAAAACGCCCCGAGTTCGAATGCCCGGGCAGATGATGCTCTATAAATGGGTTAACAGCCCATCTAGGAGAGACAACTCCAAAATAAATAAAAAATCTGTCTTTTAGTTTGTTCTTGGGTAGACAAAAGCAACGGAATCAAATCATAAAAGTAAATCTGGCTAACACGTTGGTTTACTGATAATACTTAATTGTGTTACAATTAAGAACGAAGAAGAAGAAGAAAGAGATTCAGATGAGCTTTAATTAATCTGTTCTATGGAACATCCTGTTGTAGTTGTTTCTTTCTTTGGTGAATGTTTTATTTGTTTCTTAATTGTTTGTCATGTTTCTTTCTTTAGTGAATGTCTTGTTTCTTTCTTTGGTGAATATCTTGTTTCTTTCTTTAGTGTATGTCTTGTTTCTTTCTTTAGTGTATGTATTGTTTCTTTCTTTAGTGTATGTATTGTTTCTTTCTTTGGTAAATGTCTTGTTTCTTTCTTTAGTGTATGTATTGTTTCTTTCTTTGGTGAATGTCTTGTTTCTTTCTTTAGTGAATGTCTTGTTTCTTTCTTTGGTAAATGTCTTGTTTCTTTCTTTAGTGAATGTCTTGTTTCTTTCTTTGGTGAATGTCTTGTTTCTTTCTTTGGTGAATATCTTGTTTCTTTCTTTGGTAAATGTCTTGTTTCTTTATTTAGTGTATGTCTTGTTTCTTTCTTTGGTGAATGTCTTGTTTCTTAATTTATTGAATGGCTTGTTTCTTTCTTTAGTGTATGTCTTGTTTCTTTCTTTGGTGAATGTCTTGTTTCTTAATTTATTGAATGGCTTGTTTCTTTCTTAATTTATTGAATGTCTTGTTTCTTTCTTTGGTGGTTTCTTAATTGTATGACTTGTAGAACACTGAAAGATCCCAGCAAAAACTACTACATAGATTGTTCTTATAGTTATACTGTCAGAATTCACAAACAATTTTTTGTCTTTCCTCCAAAAAATAATGATCAGAATTCCAAATATCTACATACAGTAACTTAAACTAAATAGAAAACTGCCCACACACCAACATTTGAGATTTCAAGACTGAATGTCTGAGATGAGTCCATTCACAATTCTGTTCTCGCGTGTGCTACTCTGTTGATCTTCTGTTCTAGAACAGCTGGCGAGTCAAAGAATATTTATAACATATGCAACCGGTGAGTACAATTGGCAGCTGTTTTCATTCAACCGTACGGTTGTTTATTACTGAAAATTGTGTTTCCCAATGTAAATAACGTACCATATTCCGGGCATTTATAGACCAATTACTCATACAAACACTAAGGCCATATATATATATATATATATATATATATATATATATATATATATACATATATATATATATATATATAATGTATATTATATATATATATATATATATATATATATTATATATATATATATATATATATATCCTTAGTGTTTGTAGATATATATATATATATATATATATATATATATATATATATATATATATATATATATATAATATCTACACATGTATATTTATATGCATATTATATAGATACATATAAATATACTAATATATTATATATATATATATATATATATATATATATATATATATTATATATATATATATATATTTATATATATATAATATATATATATATATATATAGTAATGTTTGAAAACGTGCTTGGCTGAAAGTGAGTTGTGCCATACTGGGTGAGAAAGAATTTAACATTTTAGAGAGCACAATTTATAACATTCTAATGGTTCTAGCTGTTTCTAGTTAGTCGATTTTGTAGAGATTTATATAGTCTAGAATTATTTTATGGGCAACAAAAGGAGATGATGGTTGACTGTAGTGGATCTACATTTAGCCCCGGAGGAGTTCAAGCCTGTCAGACATTCTGTGACCCTGACGATGGAAGGTGTGAGCACTTCAATGGACCCGCCAAGTTCTTTGAGCGTGGGCAATGGATGTGCGTGAACACAAAATTGCGATGCTCGTGTCATAAGAAAACAACAAGAAGAACAACAAGGCGAACGACCCGTGTACCTTCACACATTCCACCATCCTACCCACCATCCTTCCCCCATTCTACCCCCATCCTACCCCCCATCAAACCCACCATCCTACCCCACCAGCCAACCCACCATCATATCCCCCATCCAACCCAACATCTACCCCCCATCTTACCCACCATCCTACCCCCCATCCAACCCCCCATCATACCCACCATCTTACCCACCATCCAACCCGAAATCCTACCCTCCATCCTACCACCATCCAACCCCCCATCCTACCCACCATCCTACCCACCATCCTACCCCCCATCCTACCCCCCATCCAGCCCCCCATCCTACCCCCCATCTTACCCACCATCCTACCCACCAGTCCTACCGCCCATCCTACCCACCATCCTACCCACCATCCTACCCACCATCCTACCCACCATCCTACCCGCCATCCTACCCACCCTCCAACCCACCATCATACCCACCATCCTACCCCCCATCCTACCCTCCATCCTACCCACCATCCATCCCCCCATCCTACCCACCATCCTACCCACCATCCTATCCCCCATCCAGCCCCCCATCCTACCCCCCATCTTACCCCCCATCCTACCACCATCCTACCCACCATCTTACCCACCATCTTACCCACCATCTTACCCACCATCCTACCCACCATCCTACCCACCATCCTACCCCCACCAT
>NW_026733217.1:120000-130000 GCF_028476545.2 Physella acuta
AGACTTATTACTCGAATATTGGATGAAATCTTGACAGCTTTTCCAACACAACTCTCCACAATAAGCTGAAAGAAATATTATAACATGTTCATATATATATATATATATATATATATATATATATATATATATATATATATATATATATATATATATATATATATATATATATATATATATATATATATATATATATAAATATATATATAAATATATATATATACATATATATATATATATATATATATATATATATATATATATATATATATATATATATATATATATATATATATATATATATGTATATGTATATGTATATATATATATATATATATATATATATATATATATATATATATATATATATATATATATATATATATATATATATATATATATATACATATATATATATATATATATATATATATATATATATATATATATATATATATATATATATATACATATACATATACATATACATATACATATACATATACATATACATATACATATACATATACATATACATATACATATACATATACATATACCTATACATATATATATATATATATATGGAAAACAGTATGCACAACTGTAAATATAAAGTGGATTTACTAAGTAAAACATACCAGGTAAAATAGTCCACTGATATGTAAATGCACCGATACCGCTTAAAACGGATCGTAATCAGATATTTAAAAAAAAATCTAACATCTTAACACAATAAAGTTTTTATATTATGCACAGGTAAAACGCTGGTTGCACTATCGAATTGTAATTTCTAATAGTTTGTTCACATCGATAAATAAAACGTGTGATCGGATCTACAGTATTCAGTTCACCGACTATTGTTTTATGCATAGAAGGAATTTTTTATTAAAATACTTATAAACTGTTTTTATAGATTTTTTTTCGTCCTTTTCAACACTCCCAGTCATTTACATCTCCAGTGGCGTAGGCAAGGGGGGGGGGGGGGGGTTAGAGGGGTTATAACCACTCCCATATATATATATATTTTTTTTTTTTTTTTTTTTTTTTTATTTTACTTTTAACCCCTCCCATGACCAATTCCTGGCTACGCCACTGTACACACCCTCCCATACATCCTTAATTTTAAAGACAAAATTAGTCAAAATGAAAAAAAAATGTCAACTCCATTCTTTACAGAAAAGATTTTCATCATGGGTGTAACAAATGGTACAAGCACTTACAAGCTGCAGTATTGCGTGCTTCCTACGTGTAACAATGAAGCTAGGACAGTCGCGGCGAGAAGTGCGATGAACTTAGCCATGGTTGGAAGCAATATCAGAGCAATATTTAGTCTTTTCGGTGCATCAGTTTGTCCATCTGTGTGTCTGTGTGTCTGCGTGTCTGTGTTTCTGTCTGTGTGTCTGTGTATCTGTGTGTCTGTGTATCTGTGTGTCTGCGTGTCTGCGTGTCTGTGTGTCTGTCTGTGTGTCTGTGTATCTGTGTGTCTGTGTGTCTGCGTGTCTGTGTGTCTGTCTGTGTTTCTGTCTGTCTGTGTGTCTGTCAGTCAGTCAGTCAGTCAGTCAGTCTTTCTTTCTGTATGTGTGTCTGTCTGTGTGTCTGTGTGTCTGTCTGCCTGCCTGCCTGTCTGTCTTTCTGTCTGACCGTCTTTTCGGATGGTGATCTCGCTGGGGATGGAGGATGGGGGGGGGGGGGGGTTAGTCTCGAGCCCAAGTACCGAACTCGTGACCTTCAACACAGCTTACCCGTCTAACATGCTACATACTTTTCAGTCAAAACGGATCATTGATTAGACGCAATTTGCAGAGTCGGCGCCGATCACTACGAAAGTCGTCTAAACATAAAAGTTGTTTCCTTCTGCAGAAAGGGATGAGTACCCTACCTGCTGTCAATTAAGCTCTACGACGATTTAAAATACACATCAGAGCTGACTCTCACGAGATTATCTTCCCCTGACAGACGAATCGATTATGTGGTTATTCCCAACTGAAATCAGGTACGCATTAAAACTGAGTGGACTCCGGAGACTAGGAAAGGAGTGGAGCGCCTTGCTGTTCTCGAATTGTACATCGTCGGCGAGTTAAATCAGTGAAAAGGTGTATGTCACCGCAACTACAGTGAGAAAGGTTTAATAATAGAATATTAGTGTTTAATGAAACATTTATTAGTAGACTACTTACCGCTTCCAATCACAGATAATTAGATGCAACTATTTTACCTGTATTTATACTAGTAAGCTAGGTATTGTTTTATTTTATGGCTATATAACATGAAGCTGAAAGTATGTAAAGACAAATTTATTGTAATTTTTATTGTCTAAAACGATACTTTCAAGTGGGTCGGTCGTTAGGGATTAATTTTTTAAATTAACAGCCGATTTTGGCTTTCTCTTGTTAGAATATAACACATTTTAAAACCATGTTGGCTTTGAAGGTATAATATTATTTATACAAAATACATCTACTTCTCTCCCTCTCTCTCTCCTCTCTCTCTCCCTTTTTCTCTCTCTCCCCCTCTCTCTCTCCCTCTCCCCACCTCTTTCTCTCTCTCCTTTTTGAAGTTAATATCGCAGTTTTAATTTTTTTACTTCATTTTTTTTATAGATTTATTTTTATCTTAAAAAATCGTGAGCACAACATTTCTCTATAACCACTTTATCACCATCTTTTCCTTTTTGTGCCCAAGACACAAGGGACCACCACAGAAAGCTCCCTCCACGTTTTTCGGTCTCTGACAAATTTCCGGGGGTAAATCCCTGGGGCCCCCAGGTAACAAATCTCGGTGGGCCCCCAGGTAACAAATCCCGGTGGGCCCCCAGGTAACAAAGTCTGGTGAGCCCAATGTAACAAATCTCTGTGGGCCCCAGGTAACAAATCTCTGTGGGCCCCCAGGTAACAAAGTCTGGTGAGCCCAATGTAACAAATCTCTGTGGGCCCCCAGGTAACAAATCTCGGTGGGCCCCCAGGTAACAAAGTCTGGTGAGCCCAATGTAACAAATCTCTGTGGGCCCCAGGTAAAATGAATCCCGGTGGCCCCCCAGGTAAAAAAAATCCCGGTGGCCCACAGGTAACAAATCTCAATGGGCCCCCAATTAACAAATCTCTGTGGGCCCCAATGTAACAAATCTCGGTGGACCCACAGGTAAAAAAATCCCAGTGGGCCCCAGGTAAAAATCCCGGTGGACCCCCAGGTAACAAATCCAGGTGGACCCCAGGTAAAAAAAATCCCAGTGGGCCCCCAGGTATAAATCTCGGTGGGCCCCCAATTAACAAATCTCTGTGGGCCCCAATGTAACAAATCTCGGTGGACCCACAGGTAAAAAAAATCCCAGTGGGCCCCAGGTAAAAATCCCGAAGGACCCCCAGGTAACAAATCCAGGTGGACCCCAGGTAAAAAAAAATCCTAGTGGGCCCCTAGGTATAAATCTCGGTGGGCCCCGAGGTAACAAATCTAGGTGAGCCCAATGTAACAGATCTCTGTGGGCCCCAATATAACAAATCTCTGTGGGCCCCAATGTAAAAGGGCCCCCAGGTAACAAATCTCGTTGGGCCCCCAGGTAACAAATCTCGTTGGGCCCCCAGGTAACAAATCTCTGTGGGCCCCAATGTAACAAATCCCGGTGGGCCCCCAGGCAACAAATCCCGGTGGGCCCCCAGGTAACAAATCTCTGTGGGCCCCAATGTAACAAATCCCGGTGGGCCCCCAGGCAACAAATCCCGGTGGGCCTCTAGGCAACAAATCTCGGTGGACCCCCAGGTAACGAATCTCAGTGGGCCCAATGTAACAAATCCCGGTGGACCCCAGGTAACAAATCTCGATGGACTCCAAGGAACGGTGCTAACTAGGCCTATTCGTGTTTTGATTTTTTTTTTTAAATTTAGTTTATCGCCAGAATTCCCATCAAGGTGAAGATGATCTTTAGGTTTTGGTGAGAATAAAATACAAAAGGAAATTTTCAATCTGAGGTTAAGGGGGGGGGGGGCTTTTAAAATTTCCCGGGCCTTATGAACGTATGTTCACTACCGGTTATGGGGATTAAAAAAAGGAGGGGGTGTCAATATCAGTTATAGTAAAAGTGTGGGTCTTGTTTGTCTTTTCATATAAAAATATAAACTCTAGTATGTTTTATACGGTTTTGCCCACACATTGTATTATTAAACATTATGGAATCTTTAGTTTTTATTTTAATAACACGAGATTTTTGTCAATACTCAATTAGAAAAGCGTTATAAAAACGTAGGCCTATTTATTTAACACTAGAATGAGACTTTAGCGTAGTAGTGTTTTATATTTCAGGTGGGGGCTCCTAAGATGTAACTACTTTACTTTTTGCCTTACATATATGAGGTTATTGAGAGTATACGTATCTCAATCTTTGTTCTCGTTGTTCTTTTACTTCCCATTCTTGTGGCTATGTTAAACTACGATGCACATATTATACACTTCCACATATCTCACTCATATTTCAAGAATTAAAATTTCCCCGCCCCCGGTCTAACAAAACCTACGACACAATTAATTAAATCAATCATTCCTTAACCCTTTAGGGCAGGGGTTCCGAACCCCGTGCCCGCGGGCGCCATGGCGCCCGCCGAACGATTCGTATGTGCCCGCCTCTCACTATTCGACAGAGACAGAATTTTTTTCATAAACATTATTGAAAGGTTGAAGGGGATGGAAATCAAAAGTTAAAGGGGGGTTGCAAATCGCAAATTTCAGGGGTGGGGGTGCAAATCGAAAGTTTTGTCCCCGGGTGACGGAAAGGGTCGCTACGCCTCTGGAAGGAGTGTCGCTACGCCTCTGGAAGGAGTTTGTCGATTTAAAATAGGTGGTGCCCGCCACCCTACCGATATTTTAGAATGTGCTCTAGAGTAAAAAAAGGTTGGGAACCCCTGCTTTAGGGGATATGCTCAGCTTATTTCTATTATTTTTTTTACAGTTTAAAATCTAAAGCCTTTTGAATATTTTTACCGTGTTTGGCACATGAAAGTAAGTATTAAACAGCAAAAAACAAAAAAGGTTGAACAAGATTGGTTGTCTTACAAACCCGAAAAAACCCTCCGCAATTTTTAGTTTTTCGGTACTTGTAAAAACTTAAAGGCTTTTTTTTTTTATATTTATACACGAATAGCAATCAAATTTAAACGGCTTATATTTCAGTATATATTAAAACATTTGTCACGACAACTTTTTGAAAGAAACTGTTCAGAATTCTGCAAGGTCTGAAAAATCGTACCCTTTTTAGTATGCGAAAGTTTAAAAAATTATTTACCATAAAAAAATTTCTATGAATACCATCATAATTCCCTCGTGACGCCTTTGTCTTCCACGTCTACTCCCCCCTGACATTGTGTCTTGTGTTATTGTTTTGTATAGGCCGTTGGCTTGTGTGACATGCCAATACCGTCTCAGAATGGACTATGCTCAGTAGACTCTCAAAGGGACCAATCGCATTAGTGATCCTTTAAGGAACTTCTTCATTAGTTATATGATCTATCTATGAGATCCCTAATAGTCTGCGTAGACATCCCAATTCCACAGCCTGGATTCTTCTTTGCCTTGCGGCTCTATGTCTCTCATCCGTTCATGAAAACAGACGTAACCTGTGACCGCATGAGTTTAACTTTAGAAGCCTTTTTGTCACACCTAATGATTCTTAACTTACTGAGTGCTGTTGTTATGGACACATGAATTTCTTGCTTAGTTCACTTATAAGATTGTATAGCGCCAAGGTTCTTGAATCGGTGAAACTTCCAACCTTCTACCATTTGCAATATGTCTGCCATTTCCTTTCCTTTTTACGTGAAGATAGACAGGTATTCTTTTTACTAAATTTAATGTTTTTATCTATATATTAACTTTTATCTTCTTCTTCTTTTTCGTTCTTTATTTTAGTGTTGGAAAATATTCCCTCCAACACATTAAGTATTACTTTTCAACTGGCTGTGCGATTTCAGCCTGCTTTTCTTTGGATTTGCTTCCATAGCCTCTGTCCAACCAAAAACAAACTACAAGGATGCAGTTGTTTGATTTCGGAGTTGTCTCTCCTAGAAGAGTGGCTGTCCCAAGCTATCGAGACTCATCTGCCCGGGGGGTTCCAACTCTAGACTTTTCGGATTAGCAACCATGAGCTTAACCGACTCGACCACGACCTAAGTGTTAGCTTTATATTCTTTAAACTTAAGAAACCACACAAAAACAGCATTTAAAAACTACTTTGACATAATACATTAAAGACATAACCAGTGTTTCTTCCAGACTTTTTTTCTCCGGGGGGGGGGGGGGGGAATTGATATTTACGAGAGGGTGGGGGGGGGGGGGAACAACGACATTTTCAGGGGGTGGGGGAGCAGACACTGGTAGAAGTATGTTTTCTATATAAATTCCATGTTGTTCGGGGTGGGTGGGGACGATAGACTTTCTTCAGAGGGGGGGGGGGGGCAAACCCTCGAAGAGATGCCTGTATGAAACTCTGAACAAAAAGATAGATATGTCACATGTGCATAAAATGATACATAAATATATAATGAAAACGTCAACGAAATGTCCAACAGATACAACACCTAACGAGCTCACTACAAAACAAATTGACGACACTAAAGTTTTGTGTACAAAATATATTTATTGCAAAATAATTCTGATACATTGGTGCCCATGAAGGTTGAGTTTTTTTTTTTTTACATGAACCTGATCGCATGGTTATCGTAATATATACATATGGTTATGTACAGCTACATGCATGAATATATGAGGGTAAGAATGGGATAGTTCTATGGTGAGCAGGATTTATTTGTGAGGTTGGGTGCTATCACTATGATGATACACGTTTGAGAAATTTTCTACGATATAAATGTTAAGTATATGCATGTATGCGTTGAAAAACGATTTTTTAAAAACATAACTTTAACTAGAATCTATATTAAATGAAATGTTACTGATATTTTAAAATTTTAATATGGGGGGTGGCGAGAAAAAAAAGATTGAAAACTTCAAACATTGGATTTTAAAATGGAATTTAGGAAAGTTTTAAAATTCATCTAAGGTACGTTTGTTTGATTCGTGTTTTCTTCCACATTTTCAACCACCGGAAGTGTGGCGTTGCTGGCCGTTGTCTCGACGGCAGGTGCGGCGCTGGTCGCGGGATCAGCAGACGCCTGGCTGGCGGCTGTCGTCTCTGAGTCGACTGTCGTTAGTGAAGCGGCTGTCGTCTGCGAAGCAACTGTCGTCTGCTGGACGACTGGGTCTGCGGCATTGAGACCTGGGGCTGTGGCGGTTGTTGATCTAAATTTCGGGGAGTTGGCGTCCCTGCCGCGTTCTTCAACGGGTCGTCTGTTCTCCTCCCCGCGACCCCGGTTGCCCTGGGCATGACCCACTACAAAGACAAGAGCCAGAACAGCGAGGCAGAGGACAAGGCTGAGTCGAGCCATTTTTCAACCAGATCTGCAGAGGAAAAAAAAAAAGAAGAAAAAATATTATCGTTCTGTAAATTATTTTGTTCGTTTTTTACTTTCTCGTATATACTAAGTATAGAAAAAGTCTTGTAATCGTGCAAAAAAAAAATCGAGATTTTTACAAATCTCGACGTTTTACACCTCACTGATACGGAAAAACATAATTTTGCAATCTTGTCCGTATGTCTGTGTGTGTGTGTGTGTCTGTCTGTCTGTGTGTGTGTAAACACGATAACTTGAGTACCGTTATAGCTAGGTTGATGAAATTTCATATATAAGTATTTTATCAGTCGTAGATCCGTATCAACTTTTGAGCGATTTCCGATAACCGGAAGTGGTATTTTTTCTACTTTGAATTTTTCAAAAGCCTATAACTTGAGTAATATTTCAGACAGAGAAATGAAATTTCACACGTAAGTAACAGAACTAATTGTCGACCTTCTATCAAATTTTGAGTAATTTCCGTTTACCGGAAGTAGTAATTTACGCTATTTCCGATTTCTCAAAAAACGCTTGTAAATTTATAAAGTACTAATAATATTCCGCACTATTATGCACATTTTGTTTTTGCGTTCGCTTGGTGCGCAATTCTTTTTTTCTATGAGATTCTATTTTATTTTAAAAAGTTTAAGTATTTAAAATGGATTAAAAATCATAACTATATCCCGAGTTCCCATCCCATGTTGTTTTATATAAGAATATTCGAGAAAGTTTAGGGGAGACCACTCCCGGTTTATTTAAAATGGATTCGTTTAAATTAAACATAATCACATTTTAATTGGATGACCTTTAATTATAGTTAAATCATTATGACTTAAGTTGTTAGTTATGTTAGTTGCTAAGTTTAGAGTTATTACTAGCGATGAGTTTATTGTTAAGCTATAGATTAGTTTCTATTGCTATAGCGACGATGGTTAAATACAGTGTTTCTTTCACTTATTTTCCGGGGAGGGCGGGGGCACTTGAAATTTTCCGGGGAGGAGGGGGGGGGGCGGAATAAAATCTCTTGGGGGGAGGGGTGGGTCGGACACTATTAAAAGTATATATTTTCTATATAAATTCAATTTCGTTCAGGGTGAGAGGGGGGGGGGGCGGTAGAAATGCCTGGAAGAAAAACTGGTTAAGCATTGCTAAGCCACGAACACCAAATGAAGTTGGAAATTTAAAAAATAGTTTAGTTCTACAAATCTACAAACGCAGTAACTGCATGTTGTCTTTTTTTTTCTGATGAAATATAAAATCTAGAACGTTTGAAAATGCGATCAAGGTACAGCATTTAAATAGTTTTGCTGTTGTTTGTTACTAAAGGACCATAGCAACACAATATATCACAATTTATAGTTGCGTGTAGTACACAATTTTCCTTAATATTACAGAACATTTGAAACACAATGTTGAAACACAACTGAAATACAATATAAGAACCCCACAATCACACAATTAAGAGACTCAGTACTCAGTACCATACAATTGTAAAATAATTTTTTTATGACTATCGATTACCATCCTACACCACAGATGTAATGGAAAGGGTTAACTTGTTACTAGAGTTGGTTTTAAGCCTCTAAAGATACATCAACTAGCATTGAAAGTTCTTTGTCCAAGTTTAGTCATCTATGGCGTGTGAAAACTCTCCGTTTTGATGTTACAGATTGAATAACAAAATATAATGAAATGTTTACAAACAAACTTAAAAACAAAGCCCAAAGATAATTAATTTGGAGACTGTTACAAAAATTCATACAATTATCTG
The DNA here is from genome assembly GCF_028476545.2 of Physella acuta. Classification (NCBI taxonomy): domain Eukaryota; kingdom Metazoa; phylum Mollusca; class Gastropoda; family Physidae; genus Physella; species Physella acuta. The sequence goes on from NW_026733217.1 coordinate 129,205, forward strand.
ATATAATTATTATCTTCGCATTGCAGTGAAAATATTACCTCTGATACGATTACTATTAAGTAAAGCTACATTGCACAGCATAAGGTGTATGGGATAGAAGAAGTAGGGAGTTTATCTGTTTCAATGACAATAGCATATGACAAGATCGTGTTGCCAGTACAAAGACCTCGATCTCCACTTCCCCTGAACTCAAGTCAAATAGATTTACCTGATGGTAGGTGGTAGATTAAGAGATACTCTAAAGACGTGGATTAAAAAAAACACCGGGGCGACTCCCTGGGGAGGCGAAGAGGTGCAAGAGTAGATGCAGAGGCGTAGCGAGGGGGGCGGGGGCGGGGGTTGTGGACCGCACCGGGGGGTGCAAATCGAAAATTGAAAGTTTGTCCTCGGGAAGAGTCGCTACGCCTCTGGGGGTGGAGGGTGACACCATTAAGTGCCGCACCGGGTGACACCCGACCTCGCTACGCCACTGAGTAGGTGGAATAGAGCAAAGGGAGGTGTGAAAACTTTAAAATTACGCTTGCGTGTAGCTATTTCCCGAACGTTTGATGTCATTTTTTCATCTTCAAAAAGTTTTGATCACAGACGAGTAGCATAAGATTAAAATTATTTTTATGAGTATTGATTAGGTTATATATATGCATGTATTGTTAAAAGGGGGGATACGTAGTATTGTGGGGGGGGGGGGGGGGAATTGCAATATTTGTTCGTTATATAGATAAAATGCAATGAAAAAGTGAACTGTTGCTCAAAAAGAATCAAATCAAACTCATGACTTTCGACTTTGTAAGTATAT
>NW_026733217.1:132500-135029 GCF_028476545.2 Physella acuta
TATTATTATTATTATTATGTGTGTGTGTGTGTGTAATTTGTTTCATACAAATTATTTTTTTGTTTATTTGCTCATTATAAAAACATGAGTGTATTTAGGTACGGCTGTCCCTATCCAAGCCTTCACATTTAGAATCTTCCACCTCGCGTTACCTTCTCACCGACCATTAGTTCCCCCCCCCATTCCCCCCCCCCCCCCCATAGCAAGCAGACCTTGTGACATGTAAACAGATGGTTTGTCTTAACAGTGTCAAGGTGAGAAATTTATCTCCCTTGTCTTAATACTGGAGTAAATAAACACTTTTTTTTAAATTTAATTTTTTTTTTTTTTTTTTTTTTTTTTTTTTTTACGTTTACATTTTTATACTGTATATGGACATTTTTTTTAGGGATAAAGAATTAGAGAGGGGGGTGGTGACTAAAAGAAGAAAAAAAAACAACATACTGTTCCGCCTGACTGGTACATCATGCTGAACTTTGCCCTCTTGCATAAAACAAATAAAAAGGGCATAAATCAGGGGGATTAACTCGAGTTCACCTAGATGAACACGACACGTCATTTTAGAGTAGTCTACCTTGCAACGCATTTTTTTTTTAATTTTCGTTGCTGTATTTTGGAAACGAATGTTTTTCGCCCTCGTTAATTAATTGGGTTTGAAGTAATTATGGCATCGTACGTTTGAGAACACAAACTGTTGGGGCTGTTTTCGAAAGTAGGATGTTGTTATTCATTCCTAAACAACTGACTGCTTTTAATTGTGCAACACTAAATGGATAACTAGATTACATATATATATATATATATATATATATATATATATATATATATATATATATATATATATATATATATATATATATATATATATACATGCATATATATATAATATACATATTTTTACACATGTGTGTTTTTATAGACAGCCAGTGACCAAAACATATTCAATAATAAAAATACTTCCTAAAACATTACAGAAAGTAGCACAAAGGTTGGCGACCTTTAAACATACAATTACAATTTTTTAAAATAAATTCTGTCTACAAGGGAAACAATTGAAACTATCCCAGGTAAAGGCTGGCAGATGTAGATCTCTCTTCAATAGTTATTTCGTTCTTTTTTTTTAAAAAAAATTAATTTAAAAATAAACAATATTTTATTTGCTTTAAATTAAAGATAGACATTTATTTAAAAAAAAACGTTTATAATAACAAAATATGTTTGTGCACTAAATAGAAGAAAGGAAATTTTTTTGTCAAATATATAAATACAACACCATTTATATAACCCCTCAGATGGACTGGTCCCCTATTTCATATGAATTTTTAAAAATATAAAAAGTTTGGAAATCGACGGCCATTGGCCTATCTTTAAATATGGATATATTTACAGAAAGATGAAACATAAAAATAGTAAAATCATATAAAACTACACCAGTAATCAAACACTGTTAAAATAGGATAGTATTGATATTTATTTGCTCCTGAATACCTTGATAAGAAATTTAATGAGAAACCTGCAGAAGGTATAACAGGTCGGAAATATTAATATTTTATAAATCAATCTTTATGCCTAGTTCATTGAAACAGACAAACTCTACTTTATCTGCCTGCTGTGACTTAATAAGCAAATGGGAAAATATGATGATACTGCAATCTTTAATAAATTTGTAGAAATATTTTTAACGTATTCAAACATGTAATTATTGTCAGCAGGTCTTGACCTGCGTGTTAAGTTTGTAACACACCAGTTCACGTAGAACTGGGTGAAATAGCGTTAGCATAGAGCCAAGACGGATGGCATGGAAAAAGAATCGTGTTTAAATAAAAGCTTGTAATCAGCAAAAAATAATATTATACAGCAAGCTGCGTCTGCTTCATTAAGTCGTTTTAGGTAAACTGTTTTAATTTGCGAAATGAATGTATGGTTTGTTTTAAATTTTAATGCATAATAGTTTATTAGTTAAGCCTGAATGTTTTTATACTTTAATTTCCAATTTCAAAATTTAGAAATGATAAATATATATCAGTTAGTCAAAACATTAGTTGCTTTTTTTTTATTTAGAAAAGTTATACATTTTGTTTGTTCTTATTCAAAGCGAAAATCCATATAACTATAACTATTTGTTCGGAAAACCGATTATAACCTCTCCTGATCATTAAACATTATTGGTTGCTACTAATTAATCTCATTTTTCCTCTTTTGTAATTAATTATCATTATGTATACACAAACTTAAATGACTAATTCAACTTCAAATTAGACAGAAAATGAAATCTGCGTGGGCGTTGTACAATGATTTTGTTTTTGGAAGTTTGAAAAAAAATAATACTCTGTATTAGAAATATATGAAAACTGAGTTACAAGTAATGCCACACACCCACTCACAGACAGACAGAAATCCGAACAATGTGTATTAAGAAAAATATCGTAAAAAATAATGTGAAAACTCAAAATATAAATACGTTTAAATTATCTATAAACTTTTTTCTAATGTGTGGATATTTGTCAAAGCTTTTATGTAACTTACTTC
>NW_026733218.1:0-50000 GCF_028476545.2 Physella acuta
AAAAAATTTATTCCGTAATTTTAACCTTGACTTTATTAAAATAGTATTCCAATACCAAGGGGCATAACTCGCTCGCCATATTCTTCTCACTGTCAGACGACATTGCTAAGGGGAAATAAAAAGTTAACCCTGAAACACTTTTGTAAGGGGTAGTTTAAAGGTGTAGGCCTACTTCACCCCCCCCCCCCCCCAACACCTGTTATTTCACAGAGTCAAGAAGACATGCGTCAACACGACGTGTGTCACTTGAATTCTTCTGTCCCGCTAAACGCCGGTTGATATGTAAACAAAGGCTTTGGTAGATAGCGCCACCACGCGGCGAAATGGTGTGTCACGAGTTTTTTTCCATTCAACACAAGTCGGCCAATGACTCCAGGATAACATCGATAGGTATGGTTCGCTGGGTCGAGGTTATTTATTGATTTTTATAACGGTAAACCATAAATATAATGTTATACACATACGGGTTTAGGTGTGTGGGTGTTTACGAAATAAGTTACTATAGAAAAAAATTACAACGTTGTAGAAAGAAATATTGCAAAATAATGTTGAGTCCAGTGTTTCTTCCAGACTTTTTTCTCCGGGGGGGAAGGGGGGGGGGGCACTTGAAATTTTCGGGGGGGGGGGGCGGTAAACTTTCTTCGGGGGGGGGGCGGACACTGTTAAAAGTATATATTTTCTATATAAATTATATAAATTCCATTCCGTTCGGGGGTGGGGGGGGGGGGGTGGGGGGCGGTAAAAAATTTTCGGGGGAAGGGGGGGGCACTTGAAATTTTCGGGGGGGGGGCGGTAAACTTTCTTCGGGGGGGGGGGGGCGGACACTGTTAAAAGTATATATTTTCTATATAAATTATATAAATTCCATTCCGTTCGGGGGGTGGGGGGGCGGTAAAAAATTTTCGGGGGGAGGGGGGGGGGCTTTGCCCCCCCCCGAAGAGATGCCTGGAAGAAACTCTGGTTGAGTCACATAGTGGTGATATTAATACATAACTCCAACACAACTAGGATGATGGAATGCAGAGGCGTAGCGAGGGGGGGGGGGCGGGGGTGCGGACCGCACCATTTTAGGGGGTTGACACCAAGGCAAAAAACAGCAAAATATATAGAGAAAAACTTGAGGGGGGTGCAAATCGAAAGTTTGAGAGGGGGGGGTGCAAATCGAAAATTTGAGGGGCGGGGGTGCAAATCGAAAGTTTGAAAGTTTGTCCCCGGGAAGGGTCGCTACGCCTCTGGGGGGTGACACCATTAAGTGCCGCACCGGGTGACAGCCGACCTCACTATGCCACTGATGGAATGATATAGTTATATATCATAATCTTTTACCGTTTGTGCTCAAGAGAGTGCTACAAGGGGAGGCCACTCTCACACACACTTTATATAAACATCTACATCACAATGGGGCAGATGAAGTAGAGTTCATCTGTTTCAGTGACCCGGCATCTGAAGGGATAATGTGTTCAGCACTATGCCCAGCCGCCTTTATTTTCCCTAATGTGAGTTAGGTACCCATTAGAGCTGGATGGACGCAAGGGCGGTCCATTGACTTGAACCCGGATTCGAACTCGAGACATTCGATACCGCTGGTATCCGAGTATTGCAAGTATCTCTAATAAAGATCGTTCTACGCCAAGTTTAAAGTAACTTAACTAATAGTTTAATTCTCGTCTGCTCATTGGCTGTTTTGAACAGTATGCGCAATAAAGCTCAAGGAAATCTTTTGATAGTTTACCTAACTGGTCATGTAGTTAACACGTTCGTGTCGAGCTTAAAATCGCGATTACTTGTAATACGATGCTGTGTACCACACTGGTATTGGTAATCGAACTCAATAAATATTTAAAATGTAAAAATCAATTTTTCCCCAAGACAGCAACTGACGGTGCCAGACCAATTTTTACAGTATCGTAGGGTTGTAGTATCGTATCGAGAATCCTTTCGTAAGGTTGTAGTATCGTATCGAGATACCTTTCGTAAGGTTGTAGTATCGTATCGAGAATCCTTTCGTAGGGTTGTAGTATCGTATCGAGATTCCTTTCGTGGGGTTGTAGTATGGTATCGAGATTCCTTTCGTAGGGTTGTAGTATCGTATCGAGATACCTTTCCTAGTGTTAAACTATCGTATGGAGATTTCTTGCCTAGGGTTATAGTATCATTATGAGATTTCTTTTATCGGATTATTGTATAGTTAAGAATAGTATCTAGATCTATCTCTGCCGATTCATTTATGAAGTTCACGTTTAGGACTATGATTGTGGGTAGAGTTGGTTAGGATCAAAATGTTGATACTAACAAAAATAGCCTAGATCTAGACCTAAATGCAGCCGTTTTTATATGTACCCAACTGGCAATGCGGCTAAAATTGTCAAATTCCATTAAAATTGTGTTCATTTTTTTTTCTCGCTCATCTACAAGTCTCTATTGATTATATTCGACATTCAATGCAGTTAAGAATAAACGCCTTTATTTAAACTGATGACACAAGCGCACAGTTTCTTCCAGGCTCCGCCCATCCCCCCCCCCCCCCCCCCCCCGAATGAAAGGGAATTTATATAGAAAACATATACTTTTACCAGTGTCCGCCCCCCCCCCCCCGGAGAAAAAAGTCTGGAAGAAACACTGCACAAACGTACACAGCAATAACAGGACACAGCACGCTTACTGACAGCTTTGTGTCATTTCAGCTTACCGCTAACACACACTAGATCTAATGTTGCCAGATAAAGAAAAAAAAACAAAAAAAAAAACTCGCACATTTATTAAATAAATTAATAATAACAACTGCATATTACTAGATTATTGAGTGTATGACTGTCTACATGTAATTAATATAGATGACAGCGTTTTATGCATATACACGTGCTAATAATTAGAAAATAGAGCCAAAATGAAAATAACATACCGATTGTTGCAAAGAGAAGTAATTTCAAGAACGCTAACTCTTAGAGCGTCGTTAATGTAAACAAGACCAAATTTAAAAAAAAATGGGGGCCGTGGTTCGGCATATCGATCATTTCAATATTTTACAAGCCATAGAATCCTCTGCTGTTTTAGCCTAGGCGATAGCTGAGCGGTTGCTACAAAAAAAAATCATTGTATGATTACACTAGGGTTTGTTAGGGGACTTCGGCCTATGGGACTGACCAGCGCGAAAAAAAATGGGGATGGATCGGACACACATTATGAAAAGAAAAAAAATCGCAAAACATGCTTTGGACTGGAATCCCCAGGGAAAAAAAGAGGGTGGGCCGGACAAGGAAAACATGGAAGAGAACGGTTGAGGAAGAGGCGAAAACAGCTGGGCTCACATGGGCACAGATTAGAAGAGCAGCCCAAAACCGAGTCCACTGGAAATGTGTGGTTGCAGCCCTTTGCTCCCCAGGGGCCACAAAGGAATGATGATGATGATGAAGTGTTTACATAGCCGCTCTGGAACTCTGGGTGCCAAACCGTTTATTAACGAAAGTCGCACCCTCCCGGGCGCCGCCTGTAAGAATTTTTAAAAAAAATCTTCTAGGGAGTATTCTCATCTAATCCCCAAAGTTTCACGGTACTCGAATGAACGATGTCGAACCGCATCCAACTTTTATTGTTTTAAATACCGTATAAACAGAAAATCGCACCCTCCCGGGGCGCTGCCCTTGCGGAATTAAGTTTTTTTTGTGTGTGCAGAAATCTCCTCTGAAGTGTTCTAATCAACTCCCCAAAGTTTCGTGGCGATAGGATGAACATTGTCGAACCGCAATCGACTTTTATTTTTATATACCGTATATTAAGAAGAATCGAATCGCGCCCTGTCTGGGCGCCAACCGTACCAGTTTGAATTCTTTTTTCACGCAGTTACCTCCCCATGAGTATTCTAAACAACTTCTCAATGTTTCATGGCGATCAAATGAAAGGTGTAGACAGACATATGCGTATCTTAAATATACTGAAGGGAGGTTTAAACCAGTGTCTGTTACCTTCAAAATTTTAAGTGCTTGACCGCTAGCCCAAAGTGCCCATTGGAAACAAGATGGTACATGGGGCAGGTGAAGAAGAGTTCACCTGTTTCAGTGAGTCAGGCATATAAAGGGAGTGTTGTCAGGACTATGCTCAGACACCTTTACTTTACCTGATGTGAGTTGGGTACCCATCAGAGCTGAGTGGACTCAGGACGTTCTATGACAAGAACCCAGGATTTGAAATTGAGACTTTCAGGTTAGCAGAAGTTATGACTATACAAGTATACGCCAATAATTTGACAATAATTGTATATAGTAGACTAATATTTCTTTTAATTTCAACTACCTATATAAGAAATAAAATGCAAAATGTTACCGCAAAGATGTCATCATAGACTTAATTATATTTTAATGGTTTTTTTATAAGTTAAAAACCAAAAGAAACAAAAAATGTATATTTGTCATAAAACTTTATTAATTACAAAAATAATGTTTTTTTTCTAACAAACTCAAACAAATGTCTCCCATAAATAAGTCTTTAGTTCAACCCTCTTTAAAAAAATAAATATTTTATTTAGAAATGACATATTAGCTTCTTACTCACATTTTGATTCAGTTTGTAAAAAAATAGTTTTACAACCTAATATTAATGAGAAAATTTTCAAATTATTTTTGTAGACAAACCTCCATTTTTATAACAGATGGAGAAACATTATGCAGAAGTAGTATCTTTGTAGACATAATATATGCATAAAGTTGCGATATATTATCAAGACCTAATATCTTTTTGGTGTAGATTTACTTTATAAAGATGTAATATACTTTTAGGTCTACTATCTCTGGTTATCTAATCAAATTGAGTTTTAATTTTTTCTCTTAAAAAATGAAAGAGACTTTACATTTACTACAACTCAAACATATTAATGGTTTGCAGTAAGTAGATCATAAGAGAACTGTGAGTTTGAGAACTCATGTGGTATCCCTGTGAACTATGAATATTGAGGAGCTAAAAGTGCTTAATATAACTCTAGGATTAATCCAAATTAAAACCTACATTAGAATGATTAATCTGATAATTTTTCAAAAAGTTCATGTAAATGTACAGTTCCACATTACATAATCCAACCAGGATTTGTAGGCTTTCAAATCATGTGATGTCATTATTTTTCAGTACTTCTGAAGAAGCTGGGATTGTTACATATCCAAGTCTTTGTTACAAATCCTAGACCCATATTTCTCTTCAAAATGGGTAGGTCTCTATTTATCTTTTAACGTATACTGCAGAAGTAGTCTTCATCTTTCACGTAGTTTTTTCACAAACGTAACAGAATCTCTGTTTCGGATGCCAAAACTGCAGAAAAATATTGTAAAATGTCAGTAAGTACAGCTAACCAAACTTTGTATGACTGCTAACAAAATATTTTAAAATGTAAGTACAACTAACCAAATTTGTATGACTGCTAACAAAATATTTTAAAATGTCAGTAAGTACAACTAACCAAACTTTCTATGACTGCTCACAAAATATTTTAAAATGTCAGTTAGTACAACTAACTAAACTTTGTATGACTGCTAACAAAATGACTCCAATTTTTTTTAACAATAATGTCTCTATACACCAGTTTTTGAACAAACACATTCTTTTTAAAAAAAAACAGCACTGATGAATGAAATGAATAACAATAACAGTTCTTTAAAGTATATAATTTTACAAAACTTACTCAACTGTAGGGGCCAAGCCCCTGTATCAATAAAAGCAAAATAAAGTTCCCTTTTTTAACCTGACGGAGTTCACCTGTTTCTGTGACCTCTGCATATAAAGGGAAATTTAATTCCCCAATTATTACTAGCTCTGGCTTAATTTTATCATTTAAAAAAAAACACGCAAATAGCTGTAATATCTTAAATAGTGTGGTCCCATACCCCCCCCCCTCGCAAAGTAGCTGTAACATCTGCTGATGCTTGAAACTTAACTGAACGAAAAGTGGGTGTAAAATAATATTTTCCTGTCATTTTATATTTTAAATTAAATTATATTTTAGTGATAAAAATATAAAGTATTTAATTTTTTTTTTTACCTCTATTAACTTATTATAATCCATAAGTTTGACTCATTAAAATTTGATTTTTGCGCTAAAAAATGTGAAGTATTTTTTTTAAACCTCTTGTTAACATCCCTAAGTTAGATTCCATTAAAATTAAATTTTACCGATATAAAGTGTTTTGATTTTTTTTACCTCTTTAACTTCTTGTTATCATCCATAAGTTTGACTCCATTAAAATTCAACCAATAGCGTTTCCATATATACTTCCTGTACAGCAGAAAGGATTATAGGGAAAAAATAAAGTGTTAACACTGAACAAGTAGATACATTTTAAAATTAAATTCTTAACATTACAACAATGTGATAAAGCAATTTGTTTAATTTATTTAATGACAAACACCCTTTTTAACACAAAGTGATGTTAACTATTATTACGGAAACCACCCTTTTTAACACAAAGTGATGTTAACTATTATTACTTTTAAATAAAAAGTTAAACTAAGTAAATAGTGGTTCCAATATTTGGTTGGTCAAGTTTAACACAAGACACAGGAAATCCATTTGTTTCAAATTCAGTGACCACATAAACCTAGCACAAGTGACCTACAAACCAAAGAACCCTGTTTCAGTGACCCCTGGCATATGAAGGGATAGTGTGGTCAGCATTATTCCCAGCTGCCTATAACTACATGAGTCAAGTGCCCATCAGAGTTGGTGTCAGCATTATGCCCAGCTGCCTATAACTACATGAGTCAAGTGCCCATCAGAGTTGGTGTCAGCATTATGCCCAGCTGCCTATAACTACATGAGTCAAGCGCCCATCAGAGTTGGTGTCAGCATTATGCCCAGCTGCCTTTACTTTCACAAGTCAAGTGCCCACCAGAGTTGGTGTCAGCATTATGCCCAGCTGCCTTTACTTTCACAAGTCAAGTGCCCACCAGAGTTGGTGTCAGCATTATGCCCAGCTGCCTTTACTTTCACAAGTCAAGTGCCCACCAGAGTTGGTGTCAGCATTATGCCCAGCTGCCTTTACTTTCACAAGTCAAGTGCCCACCAGAGTTGGTGTCAGCATTATGCCCAGCTGCCTTTACTTTCACAAGTCAAGTGCCCACCAGAGTTGGTGTCAGCATTATGCCCAGCTGCCTTTACTTTCACAAGTCAAGTGCCCACCAGAGTTGGTGTCAGCATTATGCCCAGCTGCCTTTACTTTCACAAGTCAAGTGCCCACCAGAGTTGGTGTCAGCATTATGCCCAGCTGCCTTTACTTTCACAAGTCAAGTGCCCACCAGAGTTGGTGTCAGCATTATGCCCAGCTGCCTTTACTTTCACAAGTCAAGTGCCCATCAGAGTTGGGTGGACTCAGGGGATTACATTTAAAAAAAAATGAAAAATATCAAACAAGACTTACCAGCTAATATGTGTACTCCCCCCTCTTCTTATCTGAAGAAGAGTGAAATGTCTTTTGATGGCATGCTTCAGATCTATGACTTTAGCCTTCTGGGTCACAACAATGGCTGGAAGGAAGTTGAATTCTACTTTATTGATGTATACATATTTTATTTTTCATTATAATAAATAATTAACAGAGAAATATTGATCTAGTTTAAGTAAAAAAAGAAATGTTTTAAAATAGCAATAATTACACTTATTTATTATCCTAATCAAAAGCTTCACTTACGAGCTATTTCCCCATCCTGCCTTCTGACATTGACAAGCATTGCCTGACCATACTCTAGAGCAATCAATGAGTTCACTTCTTCCAGTGTAACATGAGGATCAAGATCACGGAGGAATGGATCGTTCTAACAAAATATTTTAAGACATAAAAACAGCAGTTTAAAAACTTTCCTGTTGCAACAGACCAAGATCTTGTAGGAAAAGATCCTTCTGATAAAAATATTTTTAGACAAGAAATATACAAAGATTTTCAAGTTTCCTGTTAAAATGGAGATGAAGAAATTATGAACACATTTGATAGTAAGGCAGATTACTATACTTAGCCTTACTCAAATCCTCATCAACAATCTAAACTTGATAACTCTGATTCTCTGCCTGTTATATCTATGGCTTAGCAGAATTTTGTCAAACATTATACAGTACATTTTTATTATTTTTGTTATACACAAGTTAGAATCTATAATTTCAGTTGAGATAAACAATATGCTCGAATTAGATATACAACATACCACAATGAGACCTGCCAGCATATCTTGTGCTGTGCTCATTGCTTCAGAATGAGTGAAAGTTGGAATAAGCTCTTCCTTTTTTATTTCATTTAACTTTTCATCCTTCATTTCCGGTATCTCCATCTCCATTGTTATTGTTTATCCAGTAGCCTCCTCAATACGTCCAAACCTGTAAAGCAAATTATGCGATGAGATACTTATACATTGAAAAATTTAAAAAAAGAAGGATGGACACTTATTTAGTATCTAGTAGAAAAGCAGATTTAGACCTACAGGACTATTCATCAGTTCAAAATAGGTATTGGCTTATCTCTTCTTTTATTCTATTAGCACTAAGCTATTTAATCTATTTATTATTAATGGACACTACTGAGTTTGATGAAATGGATCCAATCTTTATTGTTGATATGGATAAAAAACAAGTCATTTATGTTATAATCAATTGTTATTCATAACTTTTATCTCTCAATGCAATGAGCCAGGCGGTGGGTTGAGGCCATGTCGGGGTTTGTTCTGCGAGGGATATAAAGGGTTGACTCAAAATATCGTCCAAATAAATATATATGGTTACAAAAATCTGACTGTTAGTTTACGGAGTTCTGGTACAGCCAATCAATGTTTACTTGAACTTAGTGAAACTTAAGGTTTTAACTTAGGCTTGATAAAATAAAATAGAACAAAGTGACTACTCAAAAGAAGCTTCTTTCCCCCAAGTGCTAGTCTGGTCGGCAGAAGATGCAAAACGCAATGACATTTATAACCAGGCAATGGGATCAAATCATCCTTTTATAGCTGCGCAATGGGCTCGACATATCCTTTTATAGAGGCGCGATCATGATGGGATCAAACTACTCTTATTCTTCTGACAACTCTATCTGGTCAGTGTGATTGAGCAGTTGCGCTTTGGGCAGGTTGTCAGGGTTTGAGGATTCATAGTATAGTTATATTAAAGCCTATATCTAGTAAAGAGTTCGGGATCAATTTTAATAGCCTATTTAAATCTGCTATTTAAGTATGTATCATGTTAATTCCTGTTCCATCAAAACAACAAATTGGCCTAAACAACGAACATTTAGATCAGTGGTTCCCAAACTTTTTCGAGTGGTGACCCCCTTTTATAAAAAGTAAGTGACCCATGACCCCCATAGAATTAAAAAGTCGAAATTAGTGAGGAAATTAATAATCACTAAATTACGATTTTCTAGTAGACTTTCAATAACCATTATTCTTGATAACTGTTTTAATGCGATGGGTGAAATTGAATGCCTCTGCATTAATTTATTTCTTTGTTTTGTGTTCGAATATGTCTGCTAGGAGTGTTACTCTCTCCAACCACTTTTTGTCGTTAAAGTATATCAAAAGGTCTTGTTTCCCTTGCACTTCCAAGAACAGCTTCATTTCATCTTTCAATTCAAAAACTCGATTCACATTTCCTATAGACAGCCAGCTTACTGAAGAGTAAAACCTCGTGATCTTTATTCATGTCTTTGCACAGTTCTTGAAACAGACGAGTGTTTAGGGCTCCAGAATTAATATATTTACAACTTTTATTAGCAATGGAGTCTGAAGAGTCTTGCTGACGAGGGCATACCGGTGAATCATGCATTGGATTCCCCTTCATTAGGGAGCTAAATCTTTTACTTTATTTTTTGAAAGCCCAATTTTGACCCAAACATGACGCACCATCCGTACAAGCCCCACAGCCTTTTCCCATTTTAATCATCCAGTTTCAAAAAAAGTATTTATTTTATCCATAATATCTTCACAAAATAGCAACTCTTTCAAAAAGAGAAGCAACTGCTAAGACGAACTCAGGTCTGTTGATTCATCAAATTGAAAAGCAGCAAACAATGGTGAAAGCTTGATTTCATTTAAAATTAGCTTTTTAACATCTACTGACATGTCTTCTATATGCCACTGAATAGTATTATTAGACAGAGATATTTGTTGCATCTTTACTGCACTGGAATCCCCAAGAATTAATTTTAACACCCTCAACATGCAGCGTTTGATGAGATTTTCTCCTATTGTGCGAGGTTTTTTTGGTTGGCAATTTCTTATACGACTTCATATGATGCTTGCACTAATGCTGTGTTTTCTTGGTGAAAACTTTCTGTTCGATAAAGTTGCTGACGTTTGCAACTAGCTTCATGCCGACGAAGGAACTCCATATCTTTTTTGGTGTGCTTCGAATGACTCGTCTCAAAATGCTGTTTTAACTTTGAAAGCTTCATAGACAAGACTAAGAACAACTTTGCACAGTACGCATTGTTTATTGTTTATCTAAAATTCGAATTTCATATATTCTTCTAAATATTTGTGCTTTTTTTTCATTGCTAGGGTTTAGTCTACCAGTTGGCGAACACCCAGAAAGCCCTTCGCGACCCCAGTTTGGGAACCCTTAATTTAATTTAGATGATAAGAAAAACCAAGTAAATGAAGCGCTATGCGAATGCACATCTTCTTCCAGCTAGAATCAGCCTTAATAAAAATGTAGCCTTAAACTCAAAATATTATTTTCAAGTTCTCTGGATTTGACACTCCTATAAACATTGATTCTAAAAATATTAGCCCTAAATTTCTGAATTATTTTTCAGGCTTAGGGCATAAGTTTTTTAAAATATTTTTTATTACCGTTGCTTTGATTGCAAAGAAAAAAAAAGAAAAAAAAAAAAAAAAAGACATCAATTTTATCCATTTCAACATTAATAAATAATAGGTAAAACGAATGGTATAGCTGTAAAAAAAGCCCAGTAAAACAATTGCTGTCACAAAGTTCTGAATCCACTAGAAGTACTGTAAACCATACTTTATTTGGCACCAACTTTAATACAGAACGTTTAAAACTTGGATGAATGATTTTAATTGCTGTTATTCATTCGTTTTAAGTGTTTCTGCTAAATATTTCTGCAACTAAACATTGTTCTAGTCATTATTACTATTTCTGTAATCATTTTTACTTAGGCCTAGCAGCTAGCTAGATCTAGTTAATTGATTGTCGCAAACTCTCTGCAAGTCAAAAACATTGAACAGATCTACTACACTTGACTTTATTATTTATATATTTTTAGATCTACTAATTTAAATCTACTATAATAGCCTTTATTCCTATTATTATTTCCTTATGATGATTAAACTTAAAATAAACTGGGAGTGATCTCCCCTAAACTTTCTCGAATATTCTTATATAAAACAACAGGGGATGGGAACTCGGGATATAGTTATGATTTTTAATCCATTTTAAATACATAAACTTTTAAAAATAAAATAGAATCTCATAGAAAAAAGTATTGCACACCAAGTGAACGCCGAATAAAGATGTTCATAATGGTGCGCAATATTATTAGTACTTTATAAATTTAGATGCGTTTTTGAGAAATCGGAAATAGCGTAAATTAGTACTTCCCGTCAACGGAAATTACTCAAAATTTAACAGAAGGTAGAGAATTAGATCTTTTATTTACATGTGAAATTTCATAGTACTATCTGAAATAGTACTCAAGTTATAGGCTTTTGAAAAATTCAAAGTAGAAAAAGTACCACTTCCGGTTATCGGAAATCACTCAAAAGTTGATACGGATCTACGATTTTGATAAAATACTTATATATGAAATTTCATCAACCTAGCTGTAACGGTACTCAAGTAATCGTATTTACACACACACACACACACAGACATACGAACAAGATTGCAAAATTATGTTTTTCCGTATCAGTGAGGTGTAAAAAGTCGAGATTTGTAAAAATCTCGATTTTTTTTTTACACGATTACAATACTTTCTCTATACTACGTATATACGAGAAAGTAAAACTAAAATATTAATTTACTATGACCAACATTATTTATATTTTAATGGTCAAATAAAACATGGTTTACCCGTAACTTACAATTACAAAAGTCAAAAAACATTACCAGAAAATTTCCTATGCCAAACTAAGGTATTATCAAATAATATTAGATTCTAATTCTAGGCCTAATAAATTAGTAATACATTTATTAAGTTATTGAAGTTATCAATGACATGATGGACTCTACACTACTCAGTTGTGACTACTGACTGAACTGAGTATAGTCACTATAGTGTATACTATTATATTGACTAGACTAGTCTACCTACTCGGTACGACTAATGTCCATTAGTTTAGTCTCATTAGTCTATATTAAATTACAAATGCTGGTAATCTATTGCTAAACAACTGAATTGTTTAAAAACAGGTACATGAGTGACAGTTTTTAAACATTTTTGTAATTGTTAAAACATAAATCTTTCTAAAAAGTGAAATAATTATAAAAATTTGATGAGTCACCCTTTTTTCACAGATTTTACGTACCTAAAACGATACCAACTACTAAATCTTAATATTAAAAATAAGTAAGTACCTCTTGTACTATTGTTACTGTTATTGAATACTATCCCGTGAGTGAAAAACCCCACCACTGCCAGCGGGGCCACTGTTCAGCAGGCCTAAAGCATATGTCATAGAATGAACATAAGTTCACATGATTGCCTGAGATAAAATATTATAGATAATAGATCGCCATTTATGGTTAAATCAATTTAAATATCCTGAAATTGACTTTTATCAACCCTTTTATCAAATATCATCTATAATGATTAGTGGTGGGGGGGGGGGGAATCGACCACAGAGATATGTAAAAAAACGAATGAAAGCTGGAAGCAACCGAAGCCGTTACAGAAAACTGTATTATTTAAATAATTAAGGATGTTTTGATAGTAAAAGCCAACCGCTTAGCCTTCAGTTAGGCCTAAATGTATCACTAATGAATGACGTCATTCTTTTACAGCGTGTCTTCCTCCCACAACCATCCCCAGTTACCACCAAAAAAAAAAACAACCTGACTCTTCTCAAAAATCAAATCGCTGAGTTCTACTCAACCTCTCCCCACCACAAATCACAATTTCTATCTAAAACAATAGGTTCATAATTATATTTGTTCTGTAATAGTGCATGCTGTCTTAACCCCGTAAAAGCGACGTCATTTAGGGATGGTTGGATTACTGCAAAAAGTGTTCAAAAGTTCGACCTCCCAACAATCGTTGTGGTCTTGGATGCAAACTATTAAGTCTGAAAAGGTCTATTGGTTATTCATTTAAACTATATTGGAAAAAAAAACGACAAATTACTATACAGGCATATATTAAAACAATACAAAACAGCCATATTAAATAAAAAAATCAACACAACAAACATGCGAATAGACAATGTTTCAAGGGTAACTACTCTATTATTGTTTTTGAAACATGGCCGCTGCTAGTAGTTACTCATTGTTGTCTCGAACAGGGTAGTTTAAAGTTTATTCCAGGATATTTTTGACTGGTTTGGTCATGAATTTTGATTTTTTATTCTATTATCTGTTATATTATGTAAATATGTCATAAATACGGCCAAATGAAACAAATATTCACTAGTTACCTCCACCGCACATTACTAGCTACGTTGGAATTTACGACGCTAAACTAAGCCTAAGGTTTTACCGCTTTTTTTACAAGTAGGCTACTAGATCTAGATTCTTAGGTGTTGAAATAATACATTAAAACTAGATCTAGATCAACATTAAATTGCTAACATGAAAAAAAAATCGGGCAGTCCTGATATCTATTTTTTTTTTAGATCGCGTGCCACCTAGGATAAAGATTTAATTACGTAACGCGGAGCGAACCGTGCAAATGCAGCCAAATGAATAAGTACTAGTTTACTTGACGGACTACTAACTATAATAACTAAACTAAGTGGTAAGTAGATCTAGATATCTATTAAAATTCTAGATTCTAGTTTAATATTATATTAATTATTAGGCCAATACCAGACCAGCCTGCGCCGATTTTTTTACGCACCAAAACTCCTAAACCTAAAACAAACAATGAATGGACGCAAGCGAGAAAAGTCTCGAGAGGTCCATAAATTAATTTAAAAATCATGCACGGCCTAGTTACAATTAATATGGTTATAAAATAAAATCCTGTCTGTCTGGTTTTTTTTGGACTTTAGGCCTACTAAAGATTGGATGTATTTGATGTTTTTAATAGTTTCGGTAACTAAATAAAATAAAAAAAAAAGCAAAAACAATTTGGTTTTCACGTGTAATGGCGACATAAACAATGGCATCCTGCTATTCGATAGGCCGCCAAAAATTCTAAAAATAGAAAAACTAAGTCATGGGGTTTAAATTTGCATTGTAATTAAAAAACTTGATCTGCAAAGTTTTGTAAACAAATAGTTATCGATCACTAAGTTACTGTACAGCCAATCAATATTTGTCTTACGAAAGTGAAACATCCGGTTATAACTTAGGCTTGATGAAAATAAATAGAAATGTAGCCTTAAGCGGCAACCTTAAACTTAAATTATTTTCAAGTCAATCAAGTTCTCTGGATTTGCAACTTTTATATATATTATAGCATAGGCCTATTCTAAAAAAATAAAATTTCTAAATTAATTTAAGGCTCAAGTTTTTATTTTTTTTTACGGTCTAAATCTAAAAAGCACATTTTTATTCCATGTCAACACAACATTTTTACACTACGGAAGGATTCTCGTCAACTCACTGTCACTGGTGTCCATTATTATTATTAAACTTAGGCCTATTTTTTATTATTTTATTAGATCTAGATATCTAGATCTAGATTTAGATGATAGAGATCTAAGATTTGATTACCCAAATGCCAAAAAAGAGTTTTTTTTGGTACTCCTTCCTAGATGAAACTAAGTATAATTTAAAAATAAGCCTATCAGATTTTTAAAGCTCTTCCAAACCTGAGTGACAGAATTTTCCCTAACCGGCCCAATTTTATTTTTAGTAAATGCGAATGCAAAACGGAAATAGATCTAGGGGCCTAATCCATTTTCCTTTTTTATCTTTTTTTTAATTCGATGTATTTACATTTTTAATTTTTTAATTTTCTTATATTTACTTTCTGGTAGTGATTGGCCTATAGGCTACGGAAAATATATAGAATCTAGGTTAAATTATGTAATCGTGCAAACAATCAAAATCGAGTCGAAAAACAACTTTTGCAATCTTGCCTTGGAAAAAAAATTAAACCTTGATAAAATGCCCAAGTTAAATCAACCACATCAAGTAATCCAATCCCCCCCCCGAAGAGATGCCTGGAAGAAACTCTGCTGGGTTCTGTTAATCAGTGTTTCAGATTTACCTTTGCACAACTGCCCCACCCCTCCCCACACTTGTACTACACATTTTTTGTTTGTTTTAATGCATTGCTGGAGTCAAATCAGCCTTAAGAAAAGATCTTGTTGTTTTCCTAGATGGTGTTGATGGTGGATGTTATAGGCAACATGTTAATATCTTGACACTTGTAAAAAAGAAAAAGACTAAAAAAAAAAAAAAAAAAATGTTAAGGGATGTAACTCATATAAATTTGAGGAAAGCGAGTTAAATTTTGTTATGTCCCTTCTCACGTATTATTCATAGCTCCTTGTAGACTATGTTTATAATTTTTTTGTACTGTATTTTCTTTATTTGTGTTAGTTAGACTTCCAATAGCTTTAGTTTGGTCTATTGTAGTCAAATAAAATAACAAAAACAAGTATCGGTGAATGACAAAAGTAACAAATACGGACGCTCTAAATCGTTTCTAGCCTGTAAACAGTTTTTCCAGCTGCCTGCCTGTTTCTAGCCTGTAAGCTGTACATGTCTAGCCTGTAAGCTGTACATGTCTAGCCCGTAAGCTGTACATGTCTAGCCTGTAAGCTGTACATGTCTAGCCTGTAAGCTGTTCATGTCTAGCCTGTAAGCTGTACATGTCTAGCCCGTAAGCTGTACATGTCTAGCCTGTAAGCTGTACATGTCTAGCCCGTAAGCTGTACATGTCTAGCCTGTAAGCTGTACATGTCTAGCCTGTAAGCTGTACATGTCTAAAGCTGTACATGTCTAGCCTGTAAGCTGTACATGTCTAGCATGTAAGCTGTACATGTCTAGCCTGTAAGCTGTACATGTCTAAAGCTGTACATGTCTAGCCTGTAAGCTGTACATGTCTAGCCTGTAAGCTGTACATGTCTAGCCTGTAAGCTGTACATGTCTAGCCTGTAAGCTGTACATGTCTAAAGCTGTACATATCCAGCCTGCCATCTGTGTATAACATGAGCTCTACTTCCTCTGGCTTAAGGTTGTCAAAGTGCTTACCCTTTACACTTTGTGTAACCTCTTCATGTACCGAACACACTCGTGTTTCAGTATGGCTAACGAGAACTACACACAGACATAAACAACAAACTGCAGGAAAATCTAAAGCCTGTTTGCAAAACAAAAATTTTTTATTTTTGATATTTGAAAAAAAAGCAACTAATTATTAAAAACTAAGGCATATAATAATAAAACGATGTAAAAAAAAGTGACATCATGAACTTTGGAAAAATTTCTTGTTTTGTTTCGTATTCCTAAAGTTAAATTTTTTTTAAAGATTTAGATGAAGTGGAACAAAACAGCTGTTTGGACATCATTTACCTAGGGACGATTTCCGTACAAACAGTGGTTTATTCTCTGGAATGTTACATACAAGAATGGTCATGTCGTCAATAGATTTCAGCGATTTTAAATTTGTAACAAAAAATAGATGTAGGCATACGGACGGAAAATTTTTGTAGAAATTTAAGATATAATTATAATATATTTACAATCGGAGATGGAAGTTTAATTATGTACAAACATTTTTTTTAGCATTGACAAAATACATTTTACAACCCGAAAAGTAAAAAAAAAAAAGGATTTTTTAATTTTTAGATTTCCAAGAATGTTCTAGATTCTAGATCTAGAGAACATTTTAAATTTTAATAGCATTTTAAAAATGATAAAATTTTTAGAGAGTAGAATAAATACATACAAGCTCTGAAAAGTAAATAAAAAAAAATTCCTTTGCAAAAATCAGTTTCATTATTAATTCAGCAAAAAGTAACGCACGACAGCCAGCAACAGGAGCAACATGGGTTTAGTTGGTCGCAGCAGGCCGCCTGCATCTGAAAAATACGGGAGCTATTTTTAGTAACGGTTATCTGGAAATTAAAAATAACATTTTAGCATTAGCGAAAGAAATATTATGAATTACTATAAAGAATATAATTGTAGGCATGTATGTAAGGTAGAGTGGCAGTCACATAAGGGGTGGCATGCTAGACAAAATAACATAAAATGTTTTTTAAAGATCAAACTATTGAAGAGCAGAAAACTAAAATTGGAATACAAATTTAAAAAAAAAATATCGATATGTGGCGTAGAGGTGGTTGCATGACTACGATATGTACTTGGATTAAGCTTTGATAAGGCCAGTCGTGTGTGTGGGGTCTGAGTGTGGTGTAGAAATCTGAGTATTCGATTGTGCAGGATTTTATTATGTGTGATTTCTGCAGACGTATTTTTGGATACTGTTGTTTTACGCCTCTGATTATTATGAATTGGTGCATTATTGGTATAAATTTTGTTAAAACTTTTTACAAGTGAATGGATATACTTACTGTATTTTGTTGTTGTAGGCAAGCGAGCTGTTGTCCTCGCTGCTCCAGTTTTGGGCGAGCTGGTACTCTCTGCTCCAGTTTTGGGCGAGCTGGTACTCTCTGCTCCAGTTTTGGGCGAGCTGGTACTCTCTGCTCCAGTTTTGGGTGAGCTGGTACTCTCTGCTCCAGTTTTGGGTGAGCTGGTACTCTCTGCTCCAGTTTTGGGTGAGCTGGTACTCTCTGCTCCAGTTTTGGGTGAGCTGGTACTCTCTGCTCCAGTTTTGGGTGAGCTGGTACTCTCTGCTCCAGTTTTGGGTGAGCTGGTACTCTCTGCTCCAGTTTTGGGTGAGCTGGTACTCTCTGCTCCAGTTTTGGGTGAGCTGGTACTCTCTGCTCCAGTTTTGGGTGAGCTGGTACTCTCTGCTCCAGTTTTGGGTGAGCTGGTACTCTCTGCTCCAGTTTTGGGCGAGCTGGTACTCTCTGCTCCAGTTTTGGGTGAGCTGGTACTCTCTGCTCCAGTTTTGGGTGAGCTGGTACTCTCTGCTCCAGTTTTGGGTGAGCTGGTACTCTCTGCTCCAGTTTTGGGTGAGCTGGTACTCTCTGCTCCAGTTTTGGGTGAGCTGGTACTCTCTGCTCCAGTTTTGGGCGAGCTGGTACTCTCTGCTCCAGTTTTGGGTGAGCTGGTACTCTCTGCTCCAGTTTTGGGTGAGCTGGTACTCTCTGCTCCAGTTTTGGGCGAGTTTGTTGTACTCGTTGAGTACAGAGGGTCCATTGTTGAAGCCAAACCAATCGCCAAGACTGAAAAAAAAATCCAAATTAAAGTAGGTACAGGACTAAGTTCTATGTAATCTTCTTTTCTTCAAGGTAATTCTGCGGCACGCACGTCATTATAAAATCTTTTAAATTTACTTACGTTTAAAAACTAATACAATTGATCCGTAGGGCCATATAGCTTACAATAAGGCCATAGAGCTAAATGTTGATGTAGCGCCATATATAGATGGCCATAAGTCCATATAGCTGACAATAGGGCCATAGCTGGGCCAAATAGCTGGCCATATGGCCATACAGCTGGCCATAGATGTAGAACCATATAGCTGACCATAAACGTAGAACCATATAGCTGACCATAGATGTAGAACCATATAGCTGTTCATAGATGTAGAACCATATAGCTGACCATAGATGTAGTACCATATAGCTGACCATAGATGTAGAACCATATAACTGACCATAGATGTAGAACTATATAGTTGACCATAGATGTAGTACCATATAGCTGACCATAAATGTAGAACTATATAGCTGACCATAGATGTATAACTATATAGCTGACCATAGATGTAGAACTATATAGCTGACCATAGATGTAGTACAATAAAGTTGACCATAGATGTAGAAGTACGGTAATATACTTGACCACAGACGTACAGCCATATAGTTGACCGAACATTAAAATCAATTTAAAGTTACCAAACAATAGAATACTTACCGAGCGATATCAGCATAAGTCCACATTTCAACACGAACTTCATCTTACTTCTCTTCAGTGGCAAAGCTTACAAGTAGACTTTTCAAATTTAAGTCTGCAGGCAAGGCCTCACAGATGAATAACAGAGTCTCGGCTGTGTTAGAAAGTCTTCGTCATTTATACCTTATTAGGTTCTCCCATGTGCTGATTGTTGTTGACAACTGGTTGTTGTTGACAACTGATTGTTGTTGACTACTAGCTGTCGTTGACAACAAGACTTTTTTTTTCGCTTTTTAAAGAGGTACGTTGAGGAGGACAATACTTCCGAAAAAGAGGTAGGGGGGGGGAATGGAGGAGGGGTATGAGGGAGGGGAATAGACAATTTTATTATTTTGTTTTTCCTTTTGTCCATTCTTGACGTCTGTAACGTGTTTGCTAATCAATTAAACTCTACATACATGGCATAAATAATCCGGGGGAGGGGGGGGGGGGTGTGCGTGGGTGGGCTATGAGGGGGACGATTGGGCTTTGTAACGTTAACCTTTCTATCAGCCAAATAGAAGGAGAACGTCCCCGGATTCTTTTTTCGGGGTCATATGCAAATGCCTTACGGCCTAAGTGGATGAACACTTAACACAACGACCACTAGGGCTCGAATTTAATGTCTAGGGAAGCTAGTGATACTATTGTAATTAACACTCATCCAATCTACATACGACCTTTTAATCAGCGAACTCAGTTGCGGCAAAACACAAGGCTGAACTAGATAAAATATTTAATGTATAAAATATCAAAAACCCAACTTACAAAATGTAGGAAAAATCCCTATCACAGATTTCTACACTGTCTAAAGAACAGCTACAGGCCACACAACACTGCTGTAGCTTCAGGAATTACTTAGCGACAAGTAATATTAAACTAGAAGACTAAATCAACTGAAGAAAGCAAGACACACACAGGTCTTAAGTACTCTCACGTTCAAATGGTCAGACTCTATAGCCGGACAATATGGACGGCTGCCTGATAGACTGCCAGGTCAAGAAAAACTGCCTGCGACAAGTCTCAAATGGAGACTCACAGATCACTCAAGGCCACTTGAGCTACTGTTATCGTGCTGGTTGTGTTTCCTATGGTGTGACACTTTACGTGGTTCTAACCACTAGGCCACTAGTGGTGTTCCTAACCACTATGCCACATTACTCGGCAGCAAGCCGAGTTTCTAAGCCACTAGACCACTAGACACCATAGACTCTACTCAGTTTCTCACCAAGTATTCGAACCTCGGCCGCCGCCGTGGCGCGCCGAGATCCTAGCCATTGAGCTATGGGGTAGTCATCTGATCAGAATCATTCAATCAGATTTTAATGGAAAATTTCTATGTCTCAGACACCTTAATAAGTCAGTGGAAAAACCCCAGGTGTTACACCATCATTCCATATAAGGAATTATACAATGTCAAAATAAAAATGACTCGACCTAAGTAGGTCACATCCCCTCCCTTTTTGGAAGTGACAGATAGGTTCCACAAAAACATACATAGGGAACCAATCTGGCAATGAAATAACAAAAATGTTTTACAAATGTAGGCAATCAAAATCATAATACCAGATGAAAATATCCCTGAACATAAAAGGGAAGTAACTCCAACTTTTACAATTGGTGAAAGGGGAGTAACCCTTCAAAAAGTAATTATACATCAAAATCCCTCAAAAAAGGGTATTACAATATTTCCATGTGGATATTAAAAGTGGTAAACCCGCCAGGGTAAGACCTTTATTTCAATGACTAGCTACAATATCAATTGAGTCATATGAGACATATTATTATAAAAGATTACATATAATCAAAAACCACCTTTAATTAAGGTTCACCTGAAAATAAACAAAATATTCAACAGGATTGGAATTTTGAAAAAAATTCAAAACTCACACCACTCATTTTCATATGAGTGACACTCAAACAAAACCTGTTTATGGTCCTAATGAACCACAAAACATGTCACATGATCAATGTGTGTAACAAGATTTTACATCCTTGACAAACAATCAGCCACAACATTATCACTACCCTTAATGTGTGAAATTTCCAGATTAAAATTTTGGAAATATAAGCACCATCTCAATATTCTTTGATTTGTCTGTCCTAACTTAGAGGTAAATTTCAGGGGATCATGGTCAGAAAACACTCTGACTGGATTGGTAGAAGAAGAGACATAGACTTCAAAATGTTGTAATGACAAAACTAAAGCTAAAGCTTCTTTTTCAATAGTAGAATAATTCTTTTGGTTTTCATTTAACTTCCTGGAAAAAAAGGCAATGGGATGGTCAATTCCCATGTTGTCTTCTTGAAATAGGACTGAGCCAATGGCTAAGTTGCTAGCATCAATGGCAAGTTTAAAGGGCATGCTAAAATTTGGTGCAGCCATAACAGGAGCATTTGATAAAAATGACTTAATGGTTAAAAAAGCTTCTTGACATTTATTGGACCATTCAAATTCAACACCCTTTTTCAATAATGCAGTAAGAGGTTCAGCAATAGCTGAAAAGTTTTGACAGAACCGCCTATAGTAACCAGCCATCCCAAGGAACTTTTTGATCTCTTTACAATTTTTGGGAGGTGGCAACTTTACAATAGCATCTACTTTAGCTTCAATGGGCCGAACTTGGTTCGTTCCCACTTGATAACCCAAATAGGTAATTGAAGCTTTACAGAAATCACTTTTATGTAAGTTTACAGTAAAATTAACTTCAGACAATTTTCTAAAAAGGTTAGTCAATTGAACAATATGTTCTTCAAAAGTATTAGAAAATACAACTATATCATCTATGTAGGCCTCACATTGGTCTATGTCAGCAATGACAGAGTTAATGACTCTCTGGAAAGTTTGACCAGCATTTCGCATACCTAAGGGCATACGTTTGTATCTATAAAAACCATTAGGGGTTACAAAAGCAGATATTTCTTTTGCACGGTCAGATAAGGGGATTTGCCAGTATCCTGAAAGTAAATCAATTTTGGAAATTATTTTAGCTTGACCAACTTTATCAATAACGTCCTCTATCCGAGGTAAGGGATAGGAATCAGCTTTGGAGAGCGCATTCACCTTCCTAAAGTCGGTCACAAACCTGAAAGATCCACCGTCTTTCGGGACTAGGAGACATGGGGAACTCCAGTTGCTGAGACTGGGCTCAATGATATCATTCTTGAGCATATAATCAATTTCATCTTTTATCAAAGCAGCTTTTTCCGGGTTAACTCTATAGGGGTGTTGTTTAATGGGTTTTGCGTCACCAACGTTTACATCATGAGGTGGAACTTTCGCTTCTTTGGGGACATCCCCAAAAATAGAGGGAAATGTCTCAAATAACTGAGACAATCTATGGCTTTCCTCTGTGGACAAATGCATAAGGTGGACATTCAAATTATCTAAAAAGGAAGAATTTACCAATTTTGGGGGTTTCAATTTATCATGTATCACATCATCAGAAACATTTGAACATACAGGTAAAGTAATTTTAGCTGTGGAATGAAAATTGTTACAATTATCATAATACTTTTTCAGTGAGTTGACATGATACACTGTCTGTTTCTTTCTTCTGTCGGGCGTATTGACAACATAGTTCAAATCACTTAATTTTGAATGCACAGTAAAGGGTCCACAATATCTCAAGGATAACGCATTGTTCAGAGTAGGTACTAGCACAAGAACTTTGTCGCCTGGATTGAATGTTCGTTTACAAGAACTCTTATCATACAGTTCTTTCATTCTCACTTGGGCCTTTCTTAAGTTCTTGTGAGCCATTTCGCACACGGCTTTCAGTCGAACGTGAAAATCGTCGAAGTTTTCCACTGGATGATCACTGGTACTTGTCCAACGTTCGTGTATCAGCTTCAGGGGGCCACGGACAGAATGTCCAAACACATGTTGAAAAGGAGAGTAGCCTAAAGAGTCCTGGACACAGTCCCTCGCGGCGAAAATAATCCAAGGAACAGACTCATCCCATTGGGTGTTACTATTAGCGAATGTCCTTAGTATGGTTTTGAGGGTTTGGTGAAACCTCTCAAGTACGCCTTGAGACTGAGGGTGGTAGGCTGAGCTGGTGATGTGGGTAACGCCTAGCTTGGCTAGTGCTTCCTGAAAATGGTGACTGGTGAAGTTGCTGCCTTGATCTGTTTGCACGATTCTAGGTAATCCAAAGGTAGTGAAGAACCGGGTCATGGCTCTGACTACAGTCTTTGCCTTAATGTTCCGTAAGGGAATCGCCTCGGGAAAACGGGTACTTGAACACATAAAGGTAAGTAGGTACTCGTTGCCCGCCTTGGTTTTAGGCAAGGGACCTACACAGTCCATGACGATTTTAGAAAAAGGTTCTTCTAATACAGGAATCGGACTCAAAGGGGCCTTAGGAATTGTCTGGATTGGCTTTCCGGCCAACTGACAGTTCGTGCAACTTCTACAGTAACGCGACACATCTTTTCTCATTTTGGGCCAAAAGAACAGTTCTTTGATCTTCGCCGTCGTTTTAGTGACACCTGGGTGCGCTGACATTGGATGGTCATGTGCCAGCTTAAGTATTTCATGCCGATAAGGTGGAGGGATCCACAGCTGGTTTTTACCCAACCATGGTTCGTCCGGTGAGGCAATCACTGGTATAGCGCGACGAAAGAAGAGGCCGTTCTCGGCGAAATATTCTCCATCGTCAGATGATAGAGATTTTTCGACCGTTGCTTTGAGTTCCGCGTCGACTTGTTGAGCTTTAATGATGTCTTCCTGAGATATCCTCAGGGGTAAGCCCAGGCTTGTTTTTTCTGGAAGCATAGACTCCAGTTTGGGAGTCGAATTTCTTGACGATGATGGTAGATGTGGTTCAGACGTTGTGTCAGCCAATTGTTTGGTCTGGCTTCTTGTCACCGCACATGCAGGATACAGTTCATAATCATTATCTGGAACTGTTGACAAAGGGTCTGAAACCGTACAGGGGTATACTTTGCTTCCCGCAAGGTCATTCCCTAGAAGTAGGTGTACTCCTGGGACTGGAATACTATCTATCACACCTAAAATGACCTCACCTTCGACGAGATGATGTTTCAAGGCAAACTTGTGTAGAGGGACGACAGTAGATTTTGTCCCCACTCCCTGGATAATGGAAATCCTTCCGGTGTTCGTCTCAGGTGTAATGTCCATTGAACTTTTCAAAAGGAGTGATTGTGACGCTCCTGTGTCTCTTAGGACGGTGATATTCTTCTGAGACAACGGATCACCTGGTTTGCTAATGATGGCTTCGGCAATAAAAGATGAAAAGTCAACTTTTCTCGATCCCTCGAGATCGGTAGACTCGGCAGAAACTGGATGGTGGCGAGAACAGTCAAAATGTGACTGCACATAATGTGTGGAGACTTGACTACCTTCTTGCGGACACTTAGGGTTAGAGTCCTTTTGAATTCTAGAGTTCATAGTTGAACTGGCTGCTTGAGGGGATAGAGCATAGTGCGCAGAAGTACGCACCACCTCTCTGTTATTCTGAAGACGTTTGTAACAGTCCTTGACAAGATGACCAGGCCTTTTGCAGAACTGGCATACCGCTCGACGATTGAGAGTTGGTCTTGGTTTCTCTCTGGACTGTGATGCCTTCAAATGTTGGCCAACAGGATGATTGCTGCCAAAAAGGGGAAGCACGGGGTTGAGGCGGTTTCCTGACACTGGTGGTTTCTTATGCACCAACATATATGTGTCAGCCGACTCAGCAGCCTTCTGGATATCAGTTATCTTGTTATCCAGTATGTGTAGTCGTATCTCTTCAGGCAGGGACGATAGGAATTCTTCCCTTAGGATAAGTGACCTGAGTTTCTCAAACTCAGAAACTTCCTCCGAGTGTAGCCACCTTGAAAATATTTTCTCCTTTTCAAAGAGAAATTCCACATATGATTGTGTGGGTAACTTGCGGAGTGTTCGGAATTTTGTCCGATAGGCCTCGGGCGTCAGTGCGTAGGCCTTTAAAATGGCAGTCTTGACCAAACTATAGTTATTTTGAACGTCGTGAGAGAGTGCCTGGTATGTTTTTGCAGCTTTCCCAGTAAGGACAGAGCTCAATAAAGCAGTAATGGAAGTTTCGGGCCATTCACATGTCTTCGCTAAACTCTCAAACGAGTTAAAGAAAACGACCAAATCTGTTTCATCAAATTTAGGAACTAATTTCCCAAATTTGGCAATCACTTGCCCTACCGACAACTTTTTTGGATCTACCAGAGAAGTGACATCACTAACTTTACCAAATTCTGATTCCAACCTCCTCCTATCTAAAGCAATTTTAACCTCTAACTCCTGGTCTTTTAATGCCTTCTCTAAAGCAACTTTCTCCTCACGAAGTAATACACCAGCCAACAAACTTTCATCAAATACCCCTTCATTAATGAAATGAACAACAATTTTATCTCTCAACACCTCTGACTTCTGCGTAACAGAATAATCCAATTTCAATTCTTTAACAACACTAACCAAAACTTTTCTACTCAACTTTTCGACCTCTTCAAAAGTAGGATTAGCCAAAAAAAACTCCATAACACTAACTTGAAAATCACAACAAGCCTAGATCCTTTAAATTAATACACAGCGTTGGGCCGTGTACTCGACCTCTAAATGTAGGACGACACGTCTGCTTATTTGACCTAGATAACTCTAGCCTGAGCGCGCGTTGTAAGACCACGGCGCTACACTGGATAAAAAAACAACTAGATCAGACTAAACTTAGTATTCAACTGATATAACCAACAACTGGAACGACAGATTAAATCCCGGACGAGCCCCCACTTTGTAACGTTAACCTTTCTATCAGCCAAATAGAAGGAGAACGTCCCCGGATTCTTTTTTCGGGGTCATATGCAAATGCCTTACGGCCTAAGTGGATGAACACTTAACACAACGACCACTAGGGCTCGAATTTAATGTCTAGGGAAGCTAGTGATACTATTGTAATTAACACTCATCCAATCTACATACGACCTTTTAATCAGCGAACTCAGTTGCGGCAAAACACAAGGCTGAACTAGATAAAATATTTAATGTATAAAATATCAAAAACCCAACTTACAAAATGTAGGAAAAATCCCTATCACAGATTTCTACACTGTCTAAAGAACAGCTACAGGCCACACAACACTGCTGTAGCTTCAGGAATTACTTAGCGACAAGTAATATTAAACTAGAAGACTAAATCAACTGAAGGTCTTAAGTACTCTCACGTTCAAATGGTCAGACTCTATAGCCGGACAATATGGACGGCTGCCTGATAGACTGCCAGGTCAAGAAAAACTGCCTGCGACAAGTCTCAAATGGAGACTCACAGATCACTCAAGGCCACTTGAGCTACTGTTATCGTGCTGGTTGTGTTTCCTATGGTGTGACACTTTACGTGGTTCTAACCACTAGGCCACTAGTGGTGTTCCTAACCACTATGCCACATTACTCGGCAGCAAGCCGAGTTTCTAAGCCACTAGACCACTAGACACCATAGACTCTACTCAGTTTCTCACCAAGTATTCGAACCTCGGCCGCCGCCGTGGCGCGCCGAGATCCTAGCCATTGAGCTATGGGGTAGTCATCTGATCAGAATCATTCAATCAGATTTTAATGGAAAATTTCTATGTCTCAGACACCTTAATAAGTCAGTGGAAAAACCCCAGGTGTTACACCATCATTCCATATAAGGAATTATACAATGTCAAAATAAAAATGACTCGACCTAAGTAGGTCACAGCTTTGACCAAGAATTGTGTAAGAATATATTCCTGTTTTAAAATCAAGTAGAATTTGTGGTGTTAGACATAATGTACAGACTGGGCAAAATAGGGGTGTGGTGTGTACAGACTGGATAACATAAGGGTGTGGTGTGTACAGACTAACATAGGGGTGTGGTGTGTACAAATTAACATAGGGGTGTGGTGTGTACAGACTGGATAACATAAGGGTTTGGTGTGTACAGACTGGATAACATAAGGGTGTGATGTGTACAGACTGGGTAACATAAGGGTGTGGTGTGTACAGACTGGATAACATAAGGGTGTGGTGTGTACAGACTGGGTAACATAAGGGTGTGGTGTGTACAGACTGGATAACATAAGGGTGTGGTGTGTACAGACTGGATAACATAAGGGTGTGATGTGTACAGACTGGATAACATAAGGGTGTGGTGTGTACAGACTGGATAACATAAGAGTGTGATGTGTACAGACTGGATAACATAAGGGTGTGATGTGTACAGACTGGATAACATAAGGGTGTGGTGTGTACAGACTGGATAACATAAGGGTGTGATGTGTACAGACTGGATAACATAAGGGTGTGGTGTGTACAGACTGGATAACATAAGGGTGTGGTGTGTACAGACTGGATAACATAAGGGTGTGGTGTGTACAGACTGGATAACATAAGGGTGTGGTGTGTACAGACTGGATAACATAAGGGTGTTGTGTGTACAGACTGGATAACATAAGGGTGTGGTGTGTACAGACTGGATAACATAAGGGTGTGGTGTGTACAGACTGGATAACATAAGGGTGTGGTGTGTACAGACTGGATAACATAAGGGTTTGGTGTGTACAGACTGAATAACATAAGGGTGTGGTGTGTACAGACTGGATAACATAAGGGTGTGATGTGTACAGACTGGATAACATAAGGGTGTGGTGTGTACAGACTGGATAACATAAGGGTGTGGTGTGTACAGACTGGATAACATAAGGGTGTGGTGTGTACAGACTAACATAGGGATGTGATGTGTACAGACTGGATAACATAAGGGTGTGGTGTGTACAAACTGGATAACATAAGGGTGTGGTGTGTACAGACTGGATAACATAAGGGTGTGGTGTGTACAGACTGGATAACATAAGGGTGTGGTGTGTACAGACTAACATAGGGATGTGATGTGTACAGACTGGATAACATAAGGGTGTGGTGTGTACAAACTGGATAACATAAGAGTGTGGTGTGTACAGACTGGATAACATAAGGGTGTGGTGTGTACAGACTGGATAACATAAGGGTGTGGTGTGTACAGACTGGATAACATAAGGGTTTGGTGTGTACAGACTGGATAACATAAGGATGTGATGTGTACAGAATGGATAACATTGGGGTGTGGTGTGTACAGACTGAGTAATAAATTAAAGCTTTGGGATATTGTCTTTTATGTGGTTCTATTTTCAGCTATATAGTCTAATCGTAAGTGTTTGAGTGCTAGTGTCCAATGTAAGGCCTAATTTTCAGCTTTAAATGGTCTTATGGTCAGCTACGTTGTGTCCCTATGGTCAGTTACATTATGTCCCTATGATCACTTACATTATGTCCCTATAGTCAGCTACATTATGTCCCTATGGTCAGTTACATTATGTCCCTATGGTCAGTTACATTATATCCCTATGGTCAGTTACATTATATCCCTATGGTCAGTTACATTATGTCCCTATGGTCAGTTACATTATATCCCTATGGTCACTTACATTATGTCCCAATGGTCAGTTACATTATGTCCCTATGGTCAGTTACATTATGTCCCTATGGTCAGTTACATTATGTCCCTATGGTCAGTTACATTATGTCCCTATGGTCAGTTACATTATGTCCCTATGATCACTTACATTATGTCCCTATGGTCAGTTACATTATGTCCCTATGGTCAGTTACATTATGTCCCTAAGGTCAGTTACATTATATCCCTATGGTCAGTTACATTATGCCCCTATGGTCAGTTACATTATGTCCCTATGGTCAGTTACATTATGTCCCTATGGTCAGTTACATTATGTCCCTATGGTCAGTTACATTATGTCCCTATGGTCAGTTACATTATGTCCCTATGGTCAGTTACATTATGTCCCTATGGTCAGTTACATTATGTCCCTATGGTCAGTTACATTATGTCCCTATGGTCAGTTACATTATGTCCCTATGATCACTTACATTATGTCCCTATGGTCAGTTACATTATGTCCCTATGGTCAGTTACATTATGTCCCTATGGTCAGTTACATTATATCCCTATGGTCAGTTACATTATGTCCCTATGGTCAGTTACATTATGTCCCTACGGCCAGTTACATTATGTCCCTATGGTCAGTTACATTATATCCCTATGGTCACTTACATTATGTCCCTATGGTCAGTTACATTATGTCCCTATGGTCAGTTACATTATGTCCCTATGATCACTTACATTATGTCCCTATGGTCAGTTACATTATGTCCCTATGGTCACTTACATTATGTCCCTATGGTCAGTTACATTATGTCCCTATGGTCAGTTACATTATGTCCCTAAGGTCAGTTACATTATATCCCTATGGTCAGTTACATTATGCCCCTATGGTCAGTTACATTATGTCCCTATGGTCAGTTACATTATGTCCCTATGGTCAGTTACATTATGTCCCTATGGTCAGTTACATTATGTCCCTATGGTCAGTTACATTATGTCCCTATGGTCAGTTACATTATGTCCCTATGGTCAGTTACATTATGTCCCTATGGTCAGTTACATTATGTCCCTATGGTCAGTTACATTATGTCCCTATGATCACTTACATTATGTCCCTATGGTCAGTTACATTATGTCCCTATGGTCAGTTACATTATGTCCCTATGGTCAGTTACATTATATCCCTATGGTCAGTTACATTATGTCCCTATGGTCAGTTACTATATGTCCCTACGGCCAGTTACATTATGTCCCTATGGTCAGTTACATTATATCCCTATGGTCACTTACATTATGTCCCTATGGTCAGTTACATTATGTCCCTATGGTCAGTTACATTATGTCCCTATGGTCAGTTACATTATGTCCCTATGGTCAGTTACATTATGTCCCTATGGTCAGTTACATTATATCCCTATGGTCAGTTACATTATATCCCTATGGTCAGTTACATTATATCCCTATGGTCAGTTACATTATGTCCCTATGGTCAGTTACATTATGTCCCTATGGTCAGTTACATTATGTCCCTATGATCACTTACATTATGTCCATATGATCACTTACATTATGTCCCTATGGTCAGTTACATTATGTCCCTATGGTCAGTTACATTATGTCCCTATGGTCAGTTACATTATGCCCCTATGGTCAGTTACATTATGTCCCTACGGCCAGTTACGTAACGCCCCTATGGTCTTACTTCTATTGTTTTGGGGGGGGGGGATTTTAAGTTCCTCTTAAACGTATTTCTTTTGAATCGAAAACTAAAAGAAAAAAAAAACTTCAAAACGTGTGCAGGCTTTAAATAAGCAGTTCGAGGTTGGGCTGGAGGCCACCCCCCCCCTTCCCTGACATATCTTAGTGAGATCAATAAACTTTAGCTCAAATGTTTATTTTTAGAACTTAGACGGCGAATGACAGAACAATGAACTTGAAAGAAGAGGAAGTAATCTAATTTTCCCCCTCTATTCTAATGGACAAACAAACTGTAGTAGAGAACTTTCAGATATAAAGACTGTATTTATAGTTAAAATTTGGTATTTAAGTATATGTTCGTTAAGGGAGTTACCCATAAATGACGTCACGCTTTTTTGACGATTTTACCTCCCCCCTCCCCTCCGTCACACAAAAAGCCAGCCCCCCCCCCTAAAATGACGTCACACCTCAGTCTACAACCCCCCCCCCCCCTCAAAATTGCTGTTGAATTTTTCTTAAAACATCGATATTTTTCCAAAATCTTGTCAGAAATATGCCAACATAGAGTATTTTGATCTATTTCTATTTATTAAAACGGTTTTGTAAAACGCGAAATAACGGCTAAAACTCGTTTTCTAACATAGCTTTTTTATATTGCAAAAGTGTGACGTCACAACATCTGACCCTCCCTCCCCCTCATCACACACCGTCACAAAATTACGGACCCCCCTCCCCCCTACAAGTGTGACGTCATGTATGGGCGGTGAGCGGAAAAAAAAGTCACAGGAAAAAAAATCTTTTCATAAATATTATGATTTACGTGTTTAGAATTGTAAATTTTTGCATGTTTATTGTTGTGGGTTGTGTTATTTGATAGCGTAAATTATTTATAGACGTTTAAAGCAATATGGTTTATAACAATTGTAAGTAAAATACTCTAAGATAATTTACCATACAATCTCAACTTTTGTTACGTATTTAGTTAAATACGTGGCAGAAAAGTTAATTATAAAAGAAATTTAGGCACATCATTGTGTTTTGCATATGCTTTGCCGTAGGCTATGCTCTGGTCGGCCTCACCTCAGTCCCAACATTGTTGGCGTTTTGTGTCAATGTCAGCCTTTGAACCTTTTCGGCTTTCTGTTTTGATCCCGTGCTTTGTTATGTAATGAGCGTGATAAATGTGTGCAGTAAAGGGGGTTGAACTAATCATAACTATTGTTGCGATGAGTTGAGGGCAGCAAGTCAGAAGAACTTACCATTTCACGGTAATTAAATATTAGTATTTATAAAAAAAAACACGATGAAAACTGAAGACATTCTATTAAATGCTATTAATATTATGTCTGACATAATTACAATCTACAAACTTCATACTAAATATTTTTTAGCTGAATTATAAAAATTACCATGCGCATACAACCTACACACATTACGTTGCATTTAATTAATCCTAAGTTAATTTGCACTGTCTGAATATTTAATAAACAAAAGTATTAACAAATTCCATACAAATATATATTTGTGACTTTTTTCCTGTGATTTTTTTTCCTGTGACTTTTTTTCCTGTGACTTTTTTTCTGTGTTTTTTTTTCCTATGTTTTTTTGTGTGACTTTTTTTCCTACAATCGCATGTACGACCCATAAGTACATCTTGGTGTTGATCGTCTTGACTCATACTCACATCCTTAAGCTGTGTAAGTAAATGTGTTTTTTTCTGTACAAGTATTCAGCACTCCCCCCCCCCCCCCCATGTATTGCATAGTTGTGTATAGCCTAGACATTTACAGTGAGAATGATAACATTTGCCGTCAAAACCTTCCTCGCTGCTGTTAAACTACGTAATGTCTATTTTAAATTTTATTGAAGCTTTTTTTAAATACATTGCATTGAATCTTAAAAAAAATATTCAGTTAAACTGGATGAAAATAATTTTATATACCATTACATACATGTCTTAAAAAACATTCTTTTTAGAGCAGGTCATAACGCCCCTTGTTAACCTCATTCGATTATCAGTTTGTGTAAATCGCCCTAGAGCAGTGCAATGACCCCGGTTATTCCCCTTTGCTGTTATAGCTATTATTGTGTGACGGTCAGGATTTATGTAGGCGTCATGACTAGGGTAAGGTAGGGGTGGGCTGTGTCGTGGGACAAAAGATGTGGGGGTTTTGACCCCCAGTGATCTCCTGTTAATTTTTTTTTTAGATTTAGAAACATCTTTTGTGAAATTTCGTTTTAGTTGTGGGGATAAATGTTACAGTGATGGAAGGGGGTAGAGGTGGCGCTGAGAAAATTTGGGGTAAACAATGAAAAGGCTGAGAGTGGGACTGGGGGGGGGGGAGGGTTAAGTAACAAGAAAGTTGGGGGTAAGCGACAAATAATTTAATAGTAAGAGCAATATATGGATTTAGAGGTAGCAAAGTTAATAAAATTGGGGGCGGGAAAACATTCGTGGTTAGCGTTGAGAAAGTTTCGGCACATGAGTAAGAATCAAGCGTTCTTAGAAGCCGAGTTTCATAGTCTACACCTTTTAATAGCCGCTTTATTGAGTATGTTTATTGTTTTTGTTGTTGTTCGCCTAGCGTCAGAAACTGTTTCCTTAATCTTTGAACTGTAAGATTTATTGTCGTCAAAAATTTATTGTGTCTTCAAGTTAAAAATTTGATAAAAGTGACGCAACCACAGACCACTAAGACCTTTGTTAGAAAACATTACACGGAAAACGCTTAAATTTTAAACAAAAAAGTCAATAATTGTACAGAGTTAGACAATATTTAAATTTTTTACTTATAACACTTCAAATTTAGTGGCTGAATGGAACAGGGTACTTTCGCCCGTGTCATCGGCCTCTAGACACGCCAGACTTTTGCTTCTTCCCCCCAGTGTATCGCAATAAAGTTCGACTCAAAGCCCTGGCTTCGTGATTGTAACTTTTGGTTAAGCAAGCGCGCGTTCTACCCCCTAAACCACCCTCAAACTTACGGTTTGCACCCCCCTCAAGATTTCGATTTGAACCCCTCCCCTCAAACTTTCGATTTGCACCCCCCTCAACCTTTCAATTTATTTTTCCAACCCATTTTGGCGCCCCTAAGGTCAGCGCCCGAGGACGTATGTCCCCTACCCCCCTCGCTACGCTACTGCTATAGCCTTCACCGATCCAGGCAAAGCTTACCAGGTACAATTCGAGCCAGTGAACTGAACTCGAGTCTTAACTTTGAATTGTCTTTAATGTGCATGTCTTCTTGATACGGGTGGCGGGGGGGGGGGGTGATTGAAAGGGAGGTGGTAATTAATCTAGGGGTAATGTCCTAGACCCCGCAGCATGACCTATCGTCTTGCCCCCAGGAGCTCGGATATACGTGTTATAACTTCAACCAATGGCTGAGCTTCTAGCTCTGTAACCCAGCTCCTCCCCAACCCTTTCTCCCATAACTTGTCAAACTACTAAGTACCACCTCTATTCCCAAGTCCTCTCGGTTGTCTGCCCTTTGCTTAGTTAGAACCCATTCGATTCTCAATCCCCCCCGTTCCCCCCCCCCGTCCCAACCCCGCTCAGATAATTAAGGTTGGTTCAAGTTTGCCAGGGCTTTGCGATTAGTAAATGGGCTGTTAAACAGGTTAACAAAGAGTTAATATCCTCTAAAACAATGTAAAAAATACATTTATGCTGTGTTAAAAGTTCAAATAGGTTAAAGCATCGGTATTATTGTTTGATTCTGTTCAGTATCTCCATCTCTTTTACTCTCTCTCTCTTTAAAGCACTATATATACATACATATATATATATATATATATATATATATATATATATATATATATATATATATATATATGTATATATATATATTATTTGTGATTAAAAGACTATTTAACTTTAATTAATTATTAATGAAACTGGCAAAAAAAAAAGAATTTTTCTTTCGTAGATCCTGCAATTTTAGCCATGGTGTCTCCCCCCTAAACTTTGTCACCCGGTGCGGTACGCACCCCCCGCCTCTGTATATATATATATATATATATATATATATATATATATATATATATATATATATATATATATGTGTGTGTGTGTCTGTACACACATTTGAATACATATATGCTACGCAAGAAAGTAAAAAAAAATAAATACGTTTTATTATGTTTATAACAAAGTGAGGGCGCTAATACCCATTTTTTTTATAACCCATTGTGTAAAAGTTACACGCGATCGTTATCTGTATGGGCTGTTCGTGTCAGTGTCTAGCTTAGTGCTTGTTTACGTCTGATCGTGTTTCCTCTAAATACATTTCAGTCCCTGATTACATCAACTGGTTCATTTAAAAAAAATATGTTCTCTCTCAATTCGTGAGTCATACTGCCCCGTTTATTTAAACATGACCTTCCATGTCAAGCTGACCCAGTACTTAACCTTACAGCCCGATGAGGTATAAATTATTGTGGTCGCTTGTATAACAAGTATCTTCGAATCTACAATAAAGTTAGAAAATTTTAAAATTAAAAAGGGCAGAAAGGCAAAGGTTAAAAAATAATAATCATAATTTAATTAATTTTCCACAGTATGTAAAAATCAATGAGCTGCAGTCGATGTATTACTTCTTGAATTGTTCGCCTACGGATGAGTTCGTAACATGTTTGTAACTTTAATGTTTGTAGCCCAAAATTGTGTACCCAGGAAAGTTGATAGTCCAAAAAAGTATTAGTACAAAACATACAGTAGCTTAGCGAGGGGGGGGGGGCGGGGGGGGGGGGGACATATGTCCCCGGGCGCCGACCTTAGGGGGGGGCGCCAAATTGAAAGTTTGAGGGGGGTGCAAACGAAAAGTTCGAGGGGGGGTGCAAATCGAAAGTTTGAGGGGGGAGTGCAAATGAAAAGTTCAAGGGGGGGGGGGGGCTGCAAATCGAAAGTTTGAGGGGGTGTGCAAATGAAAAGTTCGAGGGGGGGGGGGGTGCAAATCGAAAGTTTGAGGGGGGGAGTGCAAATGAAAAGTTCGAGGGGGGGCGCAAATAGAAAATTTGCTTCCAAGGGGGCGCCAAATTGAAATTATGTCCCCGGGCGCCGGGAAGGGTCGCTACGCCTCTGGAAAAACAAACTTGTTTGTAGCCCCACATTTTTGTAATCTTGAAGCTTTAAAAACGGGAAATTTGTTTATACTGAAGCTTTACGTTTCAGTAACATTTCTAACCCAAATAGCTTACAACGCAAAACATTTATAAACCTAATGTTTATAAATACTCCGATAGTTAATAAAGAAAAAATAAACCGGAAGTGATCTCCCCTAAACTTTCTCCAATATTCTAATATGAAGCAACAACTAATGGCAATTCGGGATATACACATGATTTTTAATCAATTTTAAATACTTAAACTTTTAAAAATAGAATAAAATCTCGTAGAAAAAAAAAGAAATGCATACCAAGTGAACACCTAATAAAATGTGCATAATAGTGCGGAATATTTTTTAGTACTTTATAAATTCACATGCGTTTTTCGAGAAATCGGAAATACTTCCAGTCAAGAGAAATTACTCGAGATTTGACAGACGGCAAATAATTAGATCTTTTACTTACGTGTGAAATTTCATTTATATATCTGAAACAGTACTAAAGTTAGAGGTTTTTTGAAAAATTCAAAGTAGAATAAGTACCACTTCCGGTTATCGGAAATTGTTGAAAAGTTGATACGAATCTACGATTTTGACATAATACTTACATATGAAATTTCATCAACCTAGCTTTAACGGTACTCAAGTTATCGTGTTTACACACACACACACACGCACAGAGACAGACACACATAAACACATACAGAAATACGGACAAGATTGCAAAATTATGTTTTTCCGACTCAGGGAGTTGTAAAACGTCCAGATTAAAAATATCTCGATTTTTTTTTGCACGATTACAAGACTTTCTCTATACTCTTTATTGGGATCCGGACAAAAGGCCGACATGGACAAATGGCCGACACGGACAATAGGCCGACATGGACAAATCGCAACGGAAAAAAGCGCAAAAAAATGCACAACGGAAAAAGCTCAAACAGAAAAAAAGCGCAAAAGTACTTTACATGTTTTTATTTACAATAGAGTTACGTGACTAAAAACCATTGCGCACTTATTAAACGTGATAACGCGCTTTTGCCGTGATGACGCGTGTGGATAGAGCTGCTTGCTAATTCGGTCAAAATTTTAACTAATTCATAAAAAATGAATTAGGCATCCAATTAAGCCGAATTTAATGTCATGTTGCATTGTCTTGACCCGCGTACCAACTTCAAACCGTATATGTCAGTAAGAAGTGCCTGCAATTTCGCTAGGGCGTTTCGATCTAGACTGACTGATTACTGAGGACAGACAGAGGAAGTGAGTTTAGGGGGAAGGCTCTGGTAAAAAAAACTTTTTTTAAATACACGTTAGAAAACAGCTATTTCTTTACAGCTTTATTAAGATACATTAGCATACGCATTTCCATTTTAAAAAATTGGTGAAAAAATTCTTGGTAACTATGAAAACGGCGGCCATCTTGAAAAATTAACCCCTTCGTAGGTTTCCCAACATTCATAAAATATTATATTTTAAGCACAATAAACAATAAATTCATAATCTTCTTCCGTATTTTGGCGTAATCAGCTAAAAATTTTAAGTGAATATCTTCAAACTAATTTTTTATGAATTTTCAATTTGGGGGTCCATTAAAAACACTAGTTTTAATGCCCCAAAATTCCCTTAAATTAAGTGTTTTGAAAGGACACAAATTTTGAAAATTCATAAAAAATTAGTTTGAAGATATGCACTGTATCTTTTAACTAGTTTGCATTTAATTGTTTAGTTCTGTTTTCTTTCAAAATATGGCACCTTAGCTGTTATATCGTCTTCGGCTTTTTCGTTGGGACAGATAGCAATTTGATACTTTTAAATCTATCTTCTAATAAATACAGTTTTTTTTTTAAATTTTTTTTAATATATTTTTTTTTTATTATAAAATAATACAACCTTTAAATATTAATTAGATCCTCTGCAAATCCGTTAAGTAATTTTGTTACATAACAAAGTATACAATTTTTTTTTTAATATACTTCTATACTAATAGTTTCGCTGTCTGACAAGAACGCTCTGTCTGACAGGAACGCTCTAGAGAAAACATAAGCAAAAATTCTATCTGACAGGAACGCTCTAGAGAAAACACAAGGAAATTAAAAACCTTCACAGTAAAACGAAAACGAAATATGACGTCGACACATTTAGCATAGAGTTGAACATAATCTCGAACCAGAGAGTGCACACAGTTATATGACGTCATTGATTGAATAAAAAAGGAAACATTGAATAAAAAGGAAATGTCTAATCCAAATGGTTTGCCTGAAGAGTTTCTTGCATACAATTTTTCGGGTAGGGGCGAAGCCCCACCCCCCGCGTAAGAACGTCTGAGCCCCCCCCCCCCTTCCCCAACTCAAAAGAAATTTCTTCATCGATACTCTATAATAAAACTACCGCCTAATTAATGTGTCTAATCTAAAAAGTGGTTTTCTTGCAATTTCTTTAATGCAAATCTTCGGGTAGTGGCTAAGCGCGACACCAGTGTTTCTTTCAGACTTTTTCCTCCCCGGAGAGGGGTGGGGGTAATTGAAATTTTCGGGGGCGGGGGTAGAATTTTCGGGGAGGGGGGCGGACACTGGAAAAAGTATATAATTATATTTCGTTGAATGGGACGGTAGACATGATTTTTTTTGGGAGTGGGGGTCGGGGGTGGGGGTGGTGTGTGTGGGGGGGGGGGGGGGTGGGGTGGGGTGGTTTCCTCATCGATACTCTATAATAAAATTAACGCCTAATTAATGTGTCTAATCTAAAAAGTGGTTTTCTCGCAATTTCTTTAATGCAATTCTTCGCGTAGTGGCTAAGCGCGACACCAGTGTTTCTTTCAGACTTTTTCCTCCCCGGAGAGGGGTGGGGGGTACTTGAAATTTTCGGGGGCGGGGGTAGAATTTTCGGGGAGGGGGCGGACACTGGAAAAAGTATGTAATTATATTTCGTTGAATGTGACGGTAGACATGTTTTTGGGGGGGTTTGGTTGGGGATGGTTGGTTGGGGGTGGGGGTGGGGGTGGTGGTGTTGGGGTGGGTGGGGGTGGGGGGGGTGGGGGTGGGGGTGGTGTGTGTGGGGGGGTGGGTTGGTTTTAGTTTAGAGAAAAGAGACAACACTATCAACCTAGCGCCCGGTGTATCCTTCTTCAACGGGCCATTTTTCTCGTAGTATACATAGTATTGCATACAATTACAGTTAAGCATGTCATACAATTTTGAGTTTCCAGTATAACAAAACGTTTACATTTTTAATTGACTACTTGTTTCCCGTCTGAACTGTGAAAGTGTACTCTTTTACCTTATGGCTTTCTCTCGCCCTTTCTTTCTGAGACAAGAGATTTGAATGGTGAGCTAGTACGTGATGATGAATGCTTTTTTCCGGGAGGTTTTTATCACAAAAGCAGCAACTGAAGTTGGTTTCGCTGTTGTGTTTTTCCGTGTAGTGTCGATGTAAGTCATTGTGAATTTTTGCATCATTACAGAAGTTGAATTGTTTGAGATAAGTGTGTTCTGTTCTTTCGTGATTTAGTACTTCCTTAACTGTTTGGTACGAGCTGGGGCAGAAGCTGCATGTTAGGTGATCGTGGATTAGTTTCTCGATTTTTTTGAATTTAGTTATTTTTCCTTGTTCTGTAAGACTCGTTTGATATTTCCTTTTTGTTGACGAGGCGGTTTCTATTTCTGAATCCGGGTCTGTTGCTTCTGTCTCTGGGTCTTTTGCTGCGTCCTTGGTTGGATAGTTTTGGATTTTGCTTGATGATGGAGCTTGTGGTGCAGTATTTTGCGCTAAAGATTGGTCCTTGGGCGTTAACTCTGGGTTGAAAGCTTGGCATTGGTTGGTCCAATGAAGAGTTGAGGAGCAGAATTGGCACGCCTGCCTTCTTCCAGCAACTGCTATAAGGATGTTCAGTGATTTATTTTTGTAATTTAGTTGAATGTAATGTGG
This sequence comes from Physella acuta, assembly GCF_028476545.2. NCBI lineage: Eukaryota > Metazoa > Mollusca > Gastropoda > Physidae > Physella > Physella acuta. The sequence continues at coordinate 39,318 of NW_026733218.1, forward strand.
GATGGTTGTTGGTTGTCGGTGTATATAGTGAAGCTGCGGTTACTGGTGTGGGGGATCGTGGCTATGGATGGTTCTTTGTTGCTGTAGGGTAGTAATGCTTGTATGAGAGTGGCGTTGTTGAGTGTGGGGGGTACCCATCTAAGGGTCCCATTGATCTTTCGTGTATATATATATCTAATATATAAAGCTCAGTTCTGTATGTAAAAATAAGTTTGTCGTTGGAATTGTATGAATTTAAGTGTTAGAAAATTATCGTGCGCATTTGTCTAAATTTATGAGCTAAAAAATTACTATTGAAAGCGTTGGGAAATCATTTTCATTTTTCAAATTATAGTAATAAGTGTCGGCATGTTCATTAAACACAAGTTTTAAAAAAATATCATCTTTTACAAAAATTCTAATTATGTCTTTATTTAGTCCTAGAGCACTTACTTCCCTTTGATAAATTAGGAAAACAAAATTACTTCCCTTTATAAAACCATTGCATTAGTCGAAAATAATTTACTTTTTAATTACTTTGTTTTGGTGTTGGGAAAAAAAATAATTACATAATTAGCGGGGATTGATCAAGTGCAAATGTTGTAGGTATTTTACGGATAAGCTTGGAGTATTAAAATTGTTCATCAAATTGAAACAGGCGCGTTCGTTTAAGTGAGTGCAAAAGACTATGAATAAGTTGGGGTACTATAGTCGTTCATTAAGCTAAAACAGGTGATTCCGCCCCGGGCGTTTATGTTCGCGTTAGTGTTTTCTTTGTGTTTAGGTGGGTTTGCGTTAGTGGTTGCGTTTTGATTTGGTTCGTTTTTGTTCTTTCTTTTTTCGTTTTTGTTTGTGTTTTTTTGTTTGGGTTTGTATTTGTGTTTTTGGTTGGTTTTGCGTTTGGATTTGGTTTGTTTTCGTTTGCTTTTTCGTTGTTTTTTTTTGTTGGTATTGGTGTTTGTGGTTGGGTTTGTTGTTAGGTATTTATTTTCGTTTGCTTTTTTGTTTGTTTTTTCTTTGTGTTTGTATTGGTGTTTGTGGTTGTGGTTGGGTTTGTTGTTAGGTTTTTGTTTTCGTTTGTATTTGTAATTGTTTGCGTTTTGTTGTTTTGGTTGGTTGTGGTTTGGGTGGGCAATGCCGGGTTTATGATGATTACTAAACACACAGGTGATGGTCTTTAACAGAAAGGTTTTTCACAGAAGCCAGAGCAGGGCCTGGCCGGGACGGCTAGTAAATATATAAAGTTCAATTCTGTATGTTTGTAACCAAGGATTACAAAGGCATATAAGAATAAATTATATTTATATAGCTTCAGGTGTTAAATGTCTAAAGTACTCATCTTCTAAATTTATGATTTAAAAATTAATGTTGAAGGAGATGCATTTTTTTTTCATTTTTCAAACTTATTATCATAATTGCCGGCATGTCTATTAAAGAAAATTAAAAATATATATCAACGTTTACAAAACTTCTAATTGTGTCTGAAAATTATTTACATTTAGTCCTTTGGCCTTTTTACGTCCCATGATAAATTAAGAAAACACAATTACTTCCCTTTAAAAAAACATTTGGGTGGTAAATTAATTTTTAACACGTTTTTCTTAACTCAGCTTCGCGTTTGTGGATTTGTTTGTTGTTAAAATTGACATCGAAAATTAGCCCACTTCTGATTGCTCTAGAGATCTGAAATTTGCAGGCTACTTTCGCCTAACAATTTCAAATGCAATCATAAAAACTAGCAATTAGAGACCGTAATTAGCTTAATTTAATTACGCCCCAAGGACCATAAAATTGAGGACATGATTTCTAAAGATACCGACAAGACTGGAGGCCTATTGACACAGTTACTTCGGCCCCAATCGATGTGAGCGCACTGGCCGTGATCGTATAGTGGTTAGTACTTCGCGTTGTGGCCGCGACAACCCAGGTTCGAATCCTGGTCGCTCAAGATTTTTAGTCCGTGTATTTATAAACATTTAGTCTAGTCATACTTAATCAAGTCATTAGATAAAGTAGAAAATAAACTATATAAAAAACTTTTTTAAAAACCACGTTTTTCATGTGTAGCAACGGACTAAACAGGAGAAAATAAAATACTTAAAATTTTTTTTTTAAAAACCACGTTTTTCTTGTGGACTAAAAAGTAGAAAATAAATTTTTCTTTTGTGCTTCCTCGAGCTGTGCAGATTCTTGTGATGACTGACAAAAAACGTGGGTCGGGCAGATGAGTCGGGAAATTTGATGGTGAACGTAATTTAAAATAAGTACATCAACATCATCATACTTTAAAATAAATTTTATCATCAAATGCAACCAAATTTTTTATAAATGAACGTACTAATAATAAGTATGTACATCGTTATATATGTTGTTGTATACTTTGATATACAATATTTAAGGGATAAACAATAAAAAGGGTTAAGGCAAATTGAAAGTGTTGGAATCCGGATGGGGAGGGATGGACAAAAACTCGTGTAAGGGGTGAATACAACGTGTCCTAATTGAAGAGTTGTCTTTTCATTTTTAATGTAGTTGTCTGTCTGTCTATGTTCTGTCGTCTGCATATATGGAAGAAAAGGATCTGTCTGGTTTGAGCATGTAGAATATTTGATTGTGGCAGAGGTCGTTGTCGGGGTGCTGGTCGTTTAGGTGTTTTTCTATGTCGTATTTGGTGTATAGACTTGTTAGGCAGTATCCATACTGTAAGACGGCGGTGTCTGGGTGTTTTAGTACGTGGTGCTTTTGATCAGATTTTTACAATGCGGACATTTACTCATATCAGGATGGGAAGTTTTAAAATGAGTTTTACACTCGCTGGCAGTACTGAAACTGTGAAAGCAATAACCGCAGCTCTTGCCTATTCCAGGAGTTAAATGTTTGGAGATTTGAACTGGTACAGTGGTAGTTTCTTGTTGCGGCTTGGTTTCTATAGTGTTTGGTGGATTTGTTGTAGTTGTTTCCAAAGTTGTTTTTGCCGATTTCGTTTTTCTTTCTTGCAGTGCGACCGGACTGTCTTCGTTCTTCCTTTTGGCTTATGTTTCTGTTTCCATAGCAGTCTGTGGTGGTTTGTCATTGGGATTAGAGGCGTTTGGCTGTTGTATGCTGGTGTTGACGGTTCTGTTGCTAAGTTTAAAGCTTGCGGTGTCAAGCGATGGAGCGCTTGCATTCCCTGTTGTGGCTTGCGTTGTTGCTTGTTCTGTTGGGTCTTCTTGCAGTGATATGTCTGAAGGCGTTTGTTGGCAATGGTTCGTCCAGTGGAGGGTGGAGGAACAGATTTGACACGCTTGTCTTCTCTCGGCGATTGCGATTAGGATAGTGAGTGATTTGTTTTTGTAGTTTATTTTGATGTAGAGTGGGATAGTTGTTGGATTATCAGCGTAGATAGAAAAACTGCGATTATTAGTGTGTGGGATTGTGTTTATGGTCATTTCATATTGTAGCAATTTTGCTACAAAGCGAAATAATTACAAATAAATTTACACTTATGATAAAATCCACTTTTTTATTTTCCCATTGCTGCTGGATCACTTTTGACCTAGATTTAAGCCTGAAACAGACTATAAGTGCGCTATATACGGCACGCTCCAGATTTGAATCAGTCAGTTTACTCTAGTTCAGAAAAAATAATTCATGAAATGAAGGGTCTGAGTAAATTTAAGTAATGCAACCATAAGTGGAACTAGGTTAATATAATTTTTTTACCTCCTCTCTCCCCCACACATGGATTAACATATAAGTTATTACGATAAGTTATTACGATACTCAACAAAACCGTTTACCTCAGGCATATTTTGCAACGTTGAGTTAATGTAACTCCCCCACCACTCACCCCCTCCCCAACGGCGATTGCTTTAAACTGTGTTCAGATATAATACTACCCATTTTTATCTATAGTCGGTTATAAATACAGCTTAATCTAGGATGTTTTCTCTATCATTATCAGGTTTATGTCATGGTGTCACCCACCCCTCCTTCCACCCTTGCCGGGATTTATCAAATTTGCTTTTAAAAGACTGTTTAACATTCTAATTAACCACTCTTTAATTGTTCACTGAATTGAAACAGGCGAGTCCGCCAGCGCCCCGACAGGGTTTGATTTGGCGCCCTCGGCTATCCTGTGAGCGCTATGCTCCATAATTTCGCATTAAACAGTGCGATAGACTATGGATAAGAAAGGTTACTATAGTCTTTAAGTGACTCAAATTCGTGCGTCCTCCGGCGCCCAGACATTGTGCTATTTGGGGCCCCGGGCCTTACGTTCGTTTAAGTGAGTGCAAATGACTATGAATAAGTTCGGGTACTAGAGTCGTTTACTAAGCTGAAACAGGCGGTTCCGAGGTCGCCCCAGAATGGTGACTTTTGGCACCTCGGGATAGACTGTGAGCAGTTTGCGTTTATGTTTTGTGTGGGTTTGTGTTTGTATTTGTGTTTGTGGTTGGGTTTGTGTTTTCGTTTGTGTTTGTGTTTTGGGTTTGTGTTTAAGTTTTTGTTATCGTTTGTGTTTATGTTATGTTTGCTTTTTTGTGTTTTGGTTTTGGTTGGTTAAGGTTAGGGTGTCCAATGCCGGGTATATGCTGATTAAAAAACACACATGCCATGGTCCTTTACCGATAGGTTTTTCACAGAGGCCAATGCAGGGCCTGGCCGAGACGGCTAGTAGATCTATATATGAAAATGGCTCACTCGAACAAAGCGACAGAAAGTGTAATTTTTTTTAGTAATTTAAGAGTCATGTTCGTTAACACCAAGGAAGCTAAAGCTTTGACCCTCTACACATCTGCGCTTAAATCATAATACGGTCAAATATATGTTACTAGTCTGAAATAAAGGGAAAACAAGTGACTTGAATAAAAAATTTTATTGGATCAAGAAAATCAACATACCAAAAGAAATATTAAAATAAAACAATTTAAAAAATCGACAATAAAACGTAAGTGTAGTGTTAATACAATCATAATAAATGACAATTTTTGGAATACCAATAATATAGTTTCTTTCGTTACAGATGGGTTGTTTTCAAGTTAAGAAAAAATATAATACATTTCTAAACTTTTGAGAACAATTATTATGTTTTAATGAAGAAGCTAACAAACAAGGTCCGTGAAATCTTTTGAAAATATAGCGTCACACTCGAAAGTGTAATAGGTAATTATTGCAGAAAAAAAGGTCAATTATAAAATACGATTTAAAAAAATGCATAGTGTAAAACTTAATGTAATTTAAAAGAACAAACAGTTGTAAAATATGTTGTATAACATTTCATTCATTTTTTCAGAAAGTGTACCCAACAGAGCTAGTGATGAGTGTAGCCAAGAAATAAAGGATAAAACCAATTATTTTACTTTTAGAAATTAATTTTAAATAAACCGGGAGTGATCTCCCCTAAACTTTCTCGAATATTTTTATATAAAACAACAGGGATAGGAACTCGGGCTATAGACTTGATTTTTAATTCATTTTAAATAGGCTACTTAAAGTTTTTTTTAAATAGAATTAAAATTTCGTAGAAAAAAGAATTGCACACCAAGTGAACGTCAAATAAAATGCGCATAACAGTGCGCAATATAATTAGTACTTTATAAAATTTACATTAGCTTTTTGAGAAATCGGAAAAAAGCGTAAATTAGTACTTCGGGTCAAACGGAAATTATTCAAAATTTGATTGAAGGTAGAGAATAAGATCTTTTACTTACATATGAAATTTCACTTATTTGTCTGAAATAGCGCTTAAGTTATAGGCTTTTGAAAAATTCAAAGTAGAAAAAGTACCACTTCCGGTTGTTGGAAATCTCTCAAAAAGTTGATACGGATCTACGATTTTGATAAATACTTATATATGAAATTTCATCAACCTAGCTGTCACGGTACTCAAGTTATCGTGTTTACACACGGACAGACAGACAGACAGACAGACGGACGGACGGACGGACGGACACAGACACAGACACAGACACACACACACACACAAACACACACACAAACAAACAGACATAGGCATACGGACAAGATTAAAAATTATGTTTTTCCGACTCAGGGAGGTGTAAGACGTCGAGATTTGAAAAAATCTCGATTTTTTTTTGCACGATTACAAGACTTCATATATACGAGAAAGTAAAAATTTAGTTGAATTTTAGTCAAAACGTGCAATCAACTACGTTTATTTCAATGAAAGAACAGAGAAATAAAAAAACCTCGACCAATACACAAACTGGAAAAAATGGAAAAGTGTTTTTAAAAACAGAAACCGTAGAAATACAACCTATCGAAAAAACTAAAAGTACAAGTTGTATCCAATCACCCAAAACTTATGTAGAAATATATATTGAAAACATCACACTCAAGCAATAAACCATAGTGTCTCGATCTACACTGTGATTGAATTCTCCTATCAGCCATAAGAGACTTAATATACACCAAATAACAAATATTGGCTACGATCTAAGAGAACTAAAGAAAGATAAAATATCAGTTTTTTAACGACTTATACCCTGCAACCAGAGGAATAAAGTATACACTGAAGGCTCTGCTGAAGATTATCACCACAAAACGAGGGGCTGATTTAGTGATAGAAAGGTCACACGTTTTAAAAAGCCGATTCTGCAGGCAACTTTGTTTGAAATCTTCATAGCAGAGATAAAATATAACAGAACAGACAGCTAAACATATTACATAGGGCACCATGTACTTAAACAGTCAGATTATCTTTCAAAAAATTCATGTAAAAGGGATGGAAACAGGCTCTGTTACTGAAATAACATTCTTTGTCAATATTGTCATTCTTTCTGTTTAATTTTAGATTTGGAAGGCATCCGATCCAACACAATTAAGTATGCGTGTCAACTGGTTATGCGCCAGTGAGGCCATCGACTCCGATTTCAGCCTGCTTTTTCTTTTTGGATGTGTTTCTACAGCCTTTGTCCAACCAAGAACAATCTAGCAGCAGTTGTTTGATTTTGGAGTTATCTCTCCTAGAAGAGTGGCTGTCCCCAGCTAACGAGCCTCATCTGAGAGTCTACTTACAAAACCAAGTCAAAGAAATCGCAGACCAGCCTGCAGAGATTCTATCACATCGCCCAAATAATATGTACACAATTTAAACAAAAAATTAGTTCAGCGTATGGGCTGACTAAAATTCCAATCAAAGTAGGACCACGCCAAACACAAGCTGACACACCAGGAACAGCAAGTAATCTTCAGGCTAAAAACATCAAATAAGATGTCTAAGCAGATGCGGAAAAATAAAATAAAAAGCTGGCACTAAACTTGCCCTTTTGGATTGGCTGAAAAAATATCGAAGATGTTCAAAAAGACTGCACATTGCACTAACTGTCAAAACTTGGCGCCTACTATGTTGGAGCTCACTGTGCAGATAATCTGAGATGTCGACAGTGTTGTATCATCCTCTCCAAGGAATACAAATTCAATTTTAGCAAAAGTGTAATAAAGAAATTATTTTCTCCTGTATATTGATTAGAGTTTCTTCCAGGCATGTCTTCGGGGGGGGGGGGGGCGTTGCCCCCCCCCCAGAAAATTTTTACCGCCCCCCCCCGAACGAAATGAAATTTATATAATTTATATAGAAAATATATACTTTTAACAGTGTCCGCCCCCCCCCCCGAAGAAAGTCTACCCCTCCCCCGAAAATTTCAAGTGCCACCCCCCGGAGAAAAAAGTCTGGAAGAAACACTGATATTGATCAGTATGAAGCTATTCTTTTACAATTTCTCAAAAGATATATCAATATGGAAACAACAGCCCACCACACACAGTAACAGATTACAAATCATCATTGGTCATCAAGGCCGACGTACTTTCATCTCAGTAAAGTCTAGAGAATCGTGAGTCCCAGTCAACGAAATCCAAGTAACTCCCTCATGGAATACGTTTTTAAGTTGCCATTTCCCATTTAGATTTGATCTAGTACACCATTTAAACCAATAGCCGCCATGTCTATAGTAAGCACAGTTTTGAGGCCATATATCATTATCCCTGTCATGTGTGGAAAAAAACATATTAACGTGAAAAGTGAATTCGTCTTCCACGTTACCTTTCTTGAAGTTGAAAGAGATCTGATACTTAGCCGCTTCATCCTTTACCAACAAGTTCTCGTACTCGGCATAGTAGGATTTACCTTTATATCCCATGTCAATCCTCAATTCAGTGTAGCCCTATATAGAGATCATTTAATTAAGTTTTGTTTCGGAATTTTTAATAATGACGATTTAATGTATATGCTGTTAAAAATTGGTCTATGTTGTTTTATTGGGGAAACTCGTTATGACTTGTGTTCGTTTAAATTCAAATTAAAAAAAAATTGAATCAACTAAGAGCTTTTGAACTCGTTTTAAAATATTTATTACATCCATTCACCCACCCACCCACCCACCCTCCCACCCAATTTCACAATGCTACACAAAGTGCGGATGGTATGATCAAGTGGAACCGACAAAAAAAACCAAACATAAAAATTCCTTGATATATATAAATATATATATATATATATATATATATATATATATATATATATATATATATATATATATATATATATATATATATATATATATATATATATATAATTTAGCTAAAGAATTTTTTACCGAGTAGGTTAGCTGTGAGATAAAATCATTTCCCATCCAGAAGTCACCATCAAGTGAGCCAAATCCTACGCTATAGTTTGCCCAGTTTCTATTAAAATTCTCGATGCCATTGATCCGACGCTAAGATATTTTTTACAGCAAATTTATTTACAATTATATCAGTGCTTTATATTATACTCTTTAAAAGTTAGATTAGCATTTATAGTGGGTAGCAATTATGCCGTCATGTAGTTGTTACATCTCAGTATTGTGTGTATTATGGTTGCGTCACTTGAGTATTCAGCATGTTTAACTTGATGTGTATCAGTCGTGTTCGTGTACGGCAGTTAATGATAGATAGAGACAGAGGCAAGACGTGTTTGTTTAAGTAATGTAACAGCAATTACTCAAATAAAAATTTAATTTGAAAGTATTTTCGAATTTATTTAAAACCATATTAAACCTAAAGCTCTTATAACATATAATAACTGAAGTTACCGAGTTACAATTATGTAAAACAATAGGTTGTGCACACGTTATTCCAGATCTCCACATTATAAATTATAATTGGCAGAGTAGTAAAAAAAAACATTTTTGTGTGTATATAGCATACTGTCTGTGAAGTTTTGAGAATGCTTTTGAGAATATGAAGCTATAGAGTTTTCGATATTTACCTGCTAGTGAAATTTAAATTAAACCGGGAGTGAACTCGGGACATAGACAATATTTTAAATCCATTTTTAATTACTTAAACTTTTTAAAATAGAATAAAATCTCGTAGAAAAAAGAATTACACACCAATGAACGCCAAATAAAAGTGCATAATAGTGCGCAATATTATTAGTACTTTATAAATTCACATTTGTTTTTTTGAGAAATCGGAAATAGCGTAAATTTATCGTGTTAAAACACACACACACACACACAGACACACACACACACACCCACCCACCCACACACACACACACACACACACACACACACACACACACACACACAGAGAGAAAGAGAGAGAGAGAGAGAGAGAGAGAGAGAGAGAAACACACACAGACACACAGACATACGGTCTAGATTGCAAAATTATGTTTTTCCGTATCAGTGAGGTGTGAAACGTCGAGATTTTATAAAAATCTCGATTTTTTTTTCACGATTACAAGACTTTCTCTATAGCCTACTTCGTATATACGAGAAAGTAAAAAGTGACTTAGACATTACTACGTAATTTTTTGCATATATACAGTTTAACTAATATTATTTGAAAAATGGAAGATATTTTTTTGGCGAAATCGCAGTATACTATTGGCATAATTCATGAAATAACTTTAGATCAAACCTGGATAACGATCCATCCACCACCATCAGTCTTAGTGTCACACAGTACGCGTTTTCCGCCGAGTGATTCGAAAACTTCATACTTTTTGTAACATGCACCCATGGTATTTCTTTCACAGCCTGGTCTGCTCTTAAGGTTTGTTGTAATGAAATATATTACTTGTAAAAAATACAGCATCTTTTTATGTATTGTATTAGTCAGGTTACATTTTCATTAAATGTTTACATTTCAAGTAAGGGGTCATCCATAAATGACGTCACGCTTTTTTGACGATTTTTACCTCCCCCCCCTCCCCTCCGTCACACGTCGTCACAAAAAGTCAGACCCCCCCCCTAAAATGACGTCACACCTCAACCTACAACCCCCTCAAAATTGCAGTTGAATTTTTTTAAAACATCGATATTTTTCCAAAATCTTGTCTAAACTTTTACAATTTATTAAAACAGTTATCTAAAACGCGAAATAACGTCTAAAATTAGTTTTCTAACATTGCTTTTTTATAATGCAAAAATGTGACGTCGCAACATCTGAACCCCCCCCCCCCTCCCCCTCATCACACATCGTCACAAAATTACGGACCCCCCTCCCCCCTACGAGTGTGACGTCATTTATGGATGACCCCTAAACTGAAAAATGTAATCAGAGAAGTACATTTAAAAAAATCTTGATTAGTCTAAACTGAAAAATGTAATCAGAGAAGTACATTTAAAAAAATCTTGATTAGTATATCAGATTGCTAGTTGTGAAATACAAAAAAAGGTAAATAAAATTCCAATAAAGACTTACATTTCC